>NC_092760.1:71922334-72225364 GCF_047496795.1 Chiloscyllium punctatum
TTTTCTACAATTTTTGGTAAGGCCAGTTTTGGCTAATAATTAAAATGTACTACAAAATTAAATTTATCTCTAGAAAGGATGAATATGGGGTAAATTTCTTTGTATTTTCAAACTGTGGCAAGATTATCGTGTTTGGTCTTGCCAGGAAAATAACAGAAGATTAGATGTTAAGCTTAGATCTATCAGACCAATGCATTTGGTGGTTATTACAGTAATGCAAAAGAAAAGAAGCCTCTCATTAAATCATTGTTGTAGTTTCAAATTACATTGGATTCTGATTACACTGTAACTTTTAGAAGAACATCAGCTAAACTCCCAAACTGGCAGCTTGTACTGGTATCACCAAACAATATACCCCAAACAATGAAGGTGTATTGTAATAGATTATTAGGGCTCCACCTGTTTAGGTTTTACTGTAAATATGTTATGTCCTGCTTCAGTGGTCTAAAATTACTCAGATCATGATCCTTAACTTTCTTTCTGAACTTCATTAAAATAGACATATGCAGAGTGGGAAAATGGTATTCAATGACTTTGCTTGCAAATGTTAAACTCTTGATTTTTAAAATTTGTATTTAAGATATGGCCGACATTGGCAAGGTTGAAATTCTAGCTCATTCCACTGATGATGGAGCGCCGAAAATAGTTCCAGATGGAGAATTCTAGGATACCCAATCAGAAACAACAGGGACAGCAAATAAATGTCAAATCAAGCTGGTCTATAGCATGCAGGGAAATTTGGAGGTTTTCTTACAATATTGCTTGAAAGTCAAGGGTACATGATTGGGCACTCTAGTTGTTCAAGTTAGTCATGAACTACATTTACTTATCATCCATGTAACTTGTCACTTGGCTGCTCAGACTTGAATATTATCCAGACCCTTACTGGAATCTAACATGGACAGTTCCATTACTGAGGATGCCACTGAAATTGTTAGCAGACAGTCTCCAACCTTAATATGGTGGGAAGGTCACTGATGAAAGTGGTTACAGATGGTTATGCTAAGGATGCTTCCCTGAAAACTTCTGCCATGATATCCTGGAACTCAAAAGCAGCTTGTAGGAATGTTGCATTATTTAGAACTCTGCAAAACTACAAAGCCAACATTTGTCACTTATAACCCAAATCATCTGATCAATCCTTCTCACTATTTGGAAAAGTTTGGAATAATACATTTCCAGAAAAGGTTAAAAAGCAAAGCCCCAAACTCTTCAATTAGCACTATTATGCAGGAATTCTTCTGTTTCACACTTATAGGTAACATTAGTTTCAATCTGTAATGGGGAGGGAGGTACTTACATGGTGTAGTTTTGAGGTAACATACCTTTAAACTGGATGTCAGGTTCTCAGAATATTGTGCTCGCTCTTCCTTATTGTGATCTATCCATGTTTCTATTGCTTTTGCAGGTTTCTGGGAACTGGGAACACCATCTACAGGATCGAGACAGAAAAACATTTTTTTTGATACAATCCTTTCTGGACTGTTTTTGAGCTGGCTACCAGCCTGGTTTGATGGTGGTGTGTTACAGTTTACTCAGAATATGAATTTTTAAATTCTATTTATGGGATGTAGGCATCACTGACTAAGCCAGCATTTATTGGTCATGCTTAATTGCCCAAAGGGCAGTTAAGAGTCAGCCACATTGAAGGCCAGACCAGGTAAAGTGGCAGATTTCCATTCCTAAAGAACGTGAGTAATTGAGATGGATATTTACAACAATTGTTGTCATTAGGCCAGCATTTTATTCTGGATTTTTATTGAATTTAAATTTAATCATCTGCCAAGGTGGGATTTGAACTCATGTCCTCAGAACACTAGCCTTGGATTCTGGATTACTAACTCAGTGGCATTAATGCTCACCCCTACCTTATCTTATTTTGGCAACTTGCAATTTTAGGTAGATAGATAGATTCCCTACAGTGTGAAAACAGGCCCTCAGCTCAACAAGTCCTCACTGACTCTCTGAAAAGCAACCCACCCAGACCCATTCCCCTACATTTACCCCTGACTAATGCACCTAACACTATGGGCAATTTAGCACAGCCAATTCACCAAACCTGCACATCATTGGACTGTGGGAGGAAACTGGAGCCCAGAGGAAACCCACGCAGACATGGGGAGAACATGCAAGCTACACACAGACAGTTGCCCGAGGCGGGAATTGAACCCGGGTCCCTGGTGCTGTGAGGCAACAGTGCTAACCACTGAGCCACTGTGCCGCCCTACATACTTTATGGAGATATTGTAGAGTCTCCAATATGGGAGCTGCACTGTGGCTCAGTGGTTAGCACTGCTGCCTCACAACACGAGGGTCCCAGGTTCGATTCCAGCCTTGGGAGACTGTCTGTGTGGAGTTTGCACATTCTCCCCGTGTCTGCGTGGGTTTTCTCTGGGTGCTCCGGTTTCCTCCCACAGGTCAGGTGAATTGGGCCATGCTCCATTGCCCATAGTGCTAGGTGTATTAGTTGGAGGGAAATGGTTCTGGGTGAGTTACTCTTCGAAGGGTCGGTGTGGACTGGTTGGGCCGAAGGGCCTGTTTCCACACTGCAGGGAATCTAATCATTCTTTTCATCACATGGCTGACAAGAATTTTACGCCTTCTTACCATGTGCCATTGGCTTTTGTTGGGAAATTGATAATCAAGATTTTTGGCCATATTATAAGTGGACATTCATTGGCCATCAAGTCACGATATAGAATACGTACTTGGAACTTCTGGTTCAGAAGCAGTGACATTGCCAACCACACTGCTGTGTTTTAACACTGCTGTGTTTTACGTGTAAAAAATCCCAACAACTTTCGATGGCAATCCATCCATTCCAATATATATATATGTATACTACAATTTAGATTTCAGTTCAGACTTCAATGTAATTCTCAAATCAATCAGATTCTACTGCAACCTCCTAAATCTTCCCTTTTAAATGATAATTTTTCTTGAGCAGAGCAAAAAACATTTCCAATTCTTTCCAATGAGGGAACTCCTGGAAAGACTGTTAATTACAAATGAAAAGCAGAATGCTGCAGATACAGTGACCACTTCGCCAAACACCTCCACTCAGTCCACAAGCACGATTTCGTGCATCCAACACTTTCAACTTAATTCACCACCTTGTTTGCATGCTCACACTTCTGTCTTCGACCCACTGCGGCGTTACAGTGAAGCCACTCAAACTTGGGAGAAGAGCACCTAAACTTCTGATTAGATATTTTACAGCCTTCTGGATGCAAGAAAAACTTGAGAAGACTCAATAGAAAAATGAAGACAGGAAAACACATACCTTTAATGATATCTGTAAACAATCTTACAGGTAGTTTCACAAAATCTTCTGTCTTGTGAAGCTGTGACAGATGTGTTTTTGCACATTGTTTTGCTGCTGTGTACAGTTTCTGGTCACTGTGCTGATCTGCTAACCACATGACCTGTAAACAATTCCTGATGTCAACAGTCCGAGCCAGAAACCGAGAGCACTCTTCAAAAAGTGATGTTAACTGATACATATCTGCCACCTCGTATGTCTCCTGGAGGTCCTCCACTCTCAGTTTTACAGTGCCCCGGTAAATATAGTCCACAAGAAGCTGGAAAACACTTGCATTCACATCTTTGAGTTCTATAACATCATTATGAGCTTCTTTTAAGTTAGAGGTGAACATGGAACGGAAGAAGCAGCTCTGAGCAGAAAGCACGAGTCGATGGAGCTGGAATTCTTTGCCTTCTACAGAGATTGTAACATCTGCAAACAGCCGGTCTTCAAGGCACAGATCCATAATACTCTGGGCAACCCGTACAGAATGGAATCTATCTGTGAAGGTATAGCTCATAAAATAACTTTCATCTGTCGTTCCTGCGATGGCTGCACCTCCTGCATCACTATTTGGCTCCATTTTTGCAACGGATAAAGCAGGACCTATGGGAACAATTTCATTAAAAAATATAGTTTTAGAAACTAAATTATTCAAAAATTAATTTTCTTTTCTACTTTGTATTGTGAAACTTCACTATTTTATTAGGAAAACAGAAAGATAAAGCCTGTAATCTCTTTTGCTAATCTACAGATTAAAATACACAATTGTGAATATTGTATATCACCAGTAATATAAAGCAGCGATGTCTTACTTGAATATACGAACAAACAAACAGGGAACAAGAACAAGCCATTCAGCCCTTTGAGCAACTCTGCCATTCAATAAGATCATGGCTGATCAGATTTTAACTACATGTCAGGTGGTGGGCAAACCCCAACCCAGAACTTAAACAACCTGATTTAAGGTTTTGAAGAACCGCTGAATAGGATCTTAATAGATTGTGTAGGAACCCTACCTAATGCCAGGAGAGACATTAAATACCTTTTAACAATGACCAATATTTCTTGAGGCAGTATCTTTGGGAAAAGTTATGGCAAAAATTGGAGTGCAATATGTAGTTCTATTTTTAACAAGTCATAACGCAATAAAGCAAGAAAATACTATTTAACTATGTACCAATTAGATGACTGACGGATTGTAAGCCAGGCTGACAGCAAGGGGCATTTACATATACTGATAGCTGCATATAATAATAGATAGAGTCCTTTTCTTTGCAGATAGCGAGAAACTGTTCACACATCACACCTATTTAATCATAACAAAATAGGAGACAGACATTCTCTGGTTTATTACTCAGAGCAAATCACGCACCTACCTGTTTTAAAATTACACAAAGCTTGGCAGTTAACTGTCAGTCATCATTTAACAGGTGCATTCTCAATGCCTCCACCAGAGTCTACTTGCCAATAAATCAGCATGCTTTTCCCATAAGGTTTAAAAATATTATTTCGCTTTAAATTGATAAGTGCAATCCTGGCAAGTGCAAGATGAAAAGCTTAGCCAAGTGTGTTTTTTTTAGCAACGCCAAAGCTGAAATGATTGAACAGAAAGATGGATTATTTAGCATAAAAAGGGACATTAAGCAGAAATATGGTAACCTGCATTATCAACAATCTGGAAGTTAAATTTGATCAAAAACTGAACTGGCCCAGCCACATAAACTGTGGCTACAAGAACAGGTCAAAGGCGATGAGATCGGCAGTGAGCACCTCCTGTCCCCATTACAACATGTCTGTTCATACTCAATTAAGTTCAGTCACGAGTGATGGAATAATATTGATTTATCTGGATGGGTGCCGTTCCACTCAACAAACGAAACACCATCCAAGGCAAAGTAGCTGACTGACTACCCTATCCACCACATTAATGCTCACTACCCTCACAGTGACAGCAGTAGGTACAAGATGCACTGCAGTAACTCATGAAAATACATTCGACAGCATCCCTCTACTGTACACCCCCCCAACCCACACACACACACCTGGGAAGACAAAAACATTTGCAATTTCTCTTTCCAAGCTGTATGCAATCCTAACTTGGAACTAAATGCCTTCCTTTTACTGGGTTAAATTCCTGGAACTCTCTTCCTAATAGCACTATAGATATCCCTACAACACATAGACTGCAGTGGTTCAAAAAGGTGACTCACCACTGCATTTTCAAGTAAATTAGTGATGACCAATAAATGCTGGCCTATGAACAAATTAAACAAAAGATTATAGAAAGTAAGGATGCAATTATAAACAGAAATATTAAATATTAAATGAAATGCAAATTATTAAACAGAAGTTCAGCTTATTTAATAGAAAGATTAACTTATTAAGAAAAGTGAACAATTAAACATAAAAAGGAAATGATTAAATGAGTAAAAATATTAAACAAAGGGAGAAATTATTAAAGTGGAAATTAGGCAGAAAAGTGCATTATTAAACTGAAAATGGAAGTTATTAAGCAGGAAAGTGTATTTTTTAACAAGAAAATGAAATTATTAAATTAATAAATTTATCTTGAAAAGGGTGAATGTATTCAACAGGAAAGTTCCTTTGGCGATAGTGAGGACTGCAGATGCTGGAGGTGAGAGTGTGGTGCTGGAAGTGTCTCATTCAGGCCCCTGTGGCTCAGGGACAGAGAAACTCAATAACTGGGGACCCAGGAACAAGAAACTCCCTCGAATTTACCTCTGTATTTATTAACCGAGTGGAATCGCTTTTCCAAACCCATCCAAATCTCTCTTTTGTTTTGTTTTACCTTTGATTGCCAGGAGCCGCGGCCACAACGTCCGAGAGGGGAAGGGGGAAGAATGAAGGTGGACACCGCGACATTGGGGGGGGGAGAGGGAGGGACGGGATTAGGGGGCGGACCGACAGTGCGGAGCCGGTAGTTCCGGTTCCGTTACCATGGCGGCCAGGCTGGTGGGTCTGGCTCGAGCGGGATTGCAGAGAACCTTCCGGAATCTGGGTGAGTGGCGGCGGCGCCTGAGGGCCAAGGGGAGAGGGGGGAAGACAGCGGGGTCTCCGGCCGCCTCCGGGCGGGGGAAGAGAGTGAGGTGGGGGTGGGGGAGAATGTGTGTCCCCGCGGTTTGACCTTCGCGCGGAGCCGGTACCTGGAGGGTGTCACTGGAGAGAACCGGGAGCGGGCCGAGAGACCGGGGGGAGGGGACAGACTCGGGGCAGCGGGTCTGAGAGGCCTGGGGGTTCGGAGAGACAGGGTTGTGGGGGTGGGGAGTGGAGAGACGAGACGGGGGGTGGGAGGGAGGGAAGAGGAGACCAGGTATGCTTTCCTTTATTGTTCAGAGTATTGAGTACAGGAGTTGGGAGGTCATGTTGCGGCTGTACAGGACATTGGTTCGGCCACTGTTGGAGGATCTGAGCTACAGGGAGAGCCTGAACAGGCTGGGGCTGTTTTCCCTGGAGCGTCGGAGGCTGAGGGGTGACCTTACAGAGGTTTACAAAATTATGAGGGGCATGGATAGGGTAAATAGACAAAGTCTTTTCCCTGGGGTCGGGGAGTCCAGAACGAGAGGGCATAGGTTTAGGGTGAGAGGGGAAAGATATAAAAGGGACCTAAGGGGCAATGTTTTCATTCAGAAGGTGGTGCATGTATGGAGGGAGCTGCCAGAGGAAGTGGTGGAGGCTGGAACAATTACAACATTTAAAAGGCATCTGATTGGACATATGGGCTGGTTGCTGGCAGGTGGGACTAGATTAGATTCCCTACAGCATGGAAACAACTCTTTGACCCAACAAGTCCACACCCACCCTCCGAAGAGTGACCCATCCCGTCTGACCAATGCACTTAATGTGATGGACAATTTAACCTGGCCTGTACATCTTTTTGGAATGTGGGAGGAAACCCATGCAAACACAGGGCGAATGTGCAAACTCCACACAGACAGTCACCCAAGGTTGGAATTGAACCTGGAACCCTGGCGCTGTGGGGCAGCAGTGCTAGCCACTGAGCAGATTGAGATATCTGGTCGACATGGACAAGTTGGACTGAGTGTCTGTTTTCGTATGACAAGGTGTTATGTGTGGGTGGTGGTACAGGAAGAGGGTGCTACAACAAGTAAGGAAGGTCGAAGAGGGGAGCCTGCTGCAGATGTTGGTGGGAACAGAGAGAATACAGCACCTAGTTGGGGGAGAGAGATGGTGACGGGAGAAGGTGTTGCAACTGGTGGTCAAAGTTAAGAATCACACACACCAAGTTATAGTCTACAAGTTTATTTGAAAGTACTGCTCCTTCATTAGTAAGTCTATTGGATTATAACCTGGTGGTGTGCGATTTTTAACTTTGTCCACCCCAGTCCAACACCAGCACCTCCATATCATGGCAACGAATGGTGTTAGTGTTAAGAGGCTGCTTGAGCTCGCAGGGAGGGCGAAAGAGGGGGTGGTGGGGTTGAAAGAGGATGTTGCAGCTATTGCTGGGGTTAAAAAGAGGGTTGCAGGTGATGGGGGTGGAGAGAGAGGGGAGGGTGTTGCAACTACAAAGGAACCTTGATTATCCGAATGCCAATTATCCGAAAATCGGACTATCCTAAGGAGATCTCGAGGTTCCGATATGTAGAAACGTTATATCAAAGACATGTTTCCAACAGTGATTGCACCTTTTGTTTATAGTGATTAAGCAGGCACCGTCTCCAAATGACTGACCTCCTCTCTCTCCCCCCACACTTTCCCTGGAGTGAACCCTAAACCCCCCCGTATGATAATCTGACCGACAATGTCCTGTACAGGGCAAAGGTGGAACCTGTCAAAATGTGTGTGTGTGTGCGCGCTATGTGGAGACTTACCCCACAAAGGCGGCGACAGCAGCAGTCTTGTTATTATGTACAGTCCGGCTGCCCTGGAGAGGGAGCGGGGATGGGGGGGCGGGGGGCGGATGGGGGCGCGGGGGGCGGATGGGGGCTGTATTGGACGGGGTTCGGGGTGGTGTTGGATAGGCTGGCACGGGATTGTGTCGGAGACTAGAAAGGTGTTGGACGGTGTTGGGGGGGCAGGGGGCGATGTTGGACAGGGTTCAGGGGCGGTGGGTGGTGTTGGATGGCATTGGGGGCGGGGGGCTCACGTGCTTTGTGCTGGGGGAAGGGGGCAGTGTTGGGCAGGGGCTCGCGCGATGTGCTGCTGCAGTATCCTGAGTGGGAGCAGACTTTAAAAACTTTGTGCTCCAGAGGAAAGGCATTTAATTGATTAACTGGATAATCGATTATCTGAATGAAATACTATCTGTCCATTTCATTCAGATAATCGAAGTTCCCCTGTAGTGGGTAGGGAGGCAGGGGAAAGGAGAGTGCTACAGTTATTAGGGGGGAGAGAATGGACAGCAATGCTACAGCTAGTGGGGTGTGTGAGAGAGAGAGAGAGAGGAGGGTGCTGCAGCCGGTGGAGGGATTAGACACGAGTGAGGAAAGTATGCTGCACCTGAGGGAAGGGATGTGATGAGGGTGCTGCAGCTATTTATGGCATTGCTGGGAGGCTTGTCGGTAGTGCTGGATTGTGGACGTTGCTGCTGGGATGGGGTTGCTTCTTTTGGGAGGTGTGGGTATGAGGTGGGGTGGGGAGATGAGGAACCTGGAGTTTTCTCTGGATCACTGCAGTGAGAAACATCAGGGTTGATGATGAGGGTTTGTCCATTCAAGGCCTGAAAAATAACAGGGACTCAATTTGTAGGATTGTAATAACTTCAGGATAAAAAGGGAACATTGATGTGGGACAAAATACTTTGTTAGATTAAACTGACCTAAGATAAATTGTGTCTCTAGTGGGAGCCCCTGGAAAGAGTTATTGTTTCTGCATCTTCCCAAAGAGATGCGAATCCTGCAGTGATTAAATCTTTCAGAGTAACGAGCATGCAGCATAGGTAGGAAAGTGGTATAGAAGTGTATACCAGACATGATTAAACTCATGTGCTCTTGTTGCGAACCTTATTATTATCATGATTCAGCTGTTCAGAATGTTTGAGTCTGCTTGCAATATTGGGATTTTTTACAGAATGTGAGCAGGAATTCTTAAAATTTGTGCATGAAATGTGGGGCATCACTAGTTAGACCAGTACCTGTGCCCATTCCCTAATTGCTCTTGAAAATGTGGTTGTGAGCTGTCTTGGACTGTTCCAGTTATGTGGTTTTGGGTACATAAACAATGATGTTAGGAAGCGAATTTCCAGATTATGATCCAGCAAAGAAAAGGAATGGTGATATAATTCCAAGTTAGGATGGTGTGGGGCAAGAGGAACTTGTCGGTAGTGAGGATCACATGTATTTTCTGTTCCAGTCCTTCTAAGTATAGGTTTCTGGGTTTGGAAAGTGCAGATGAAGGACACTTGGGAGGTGCAGCAGTGAATCTTACAATGCTGCCCCTGCGCATCTTTAATTAGGGTGTAACTGTTGAAGATGGTAGAATAGGGTGGTGTTGACCTTGTTGGAGCTGCACTCATCCAGGCAATGGAGAGTAAAGTATTCCATCATACTCTTAACTTGTGCCTTGTAGATTATGAACAAGCTTGAGGGAGTTGTGAGGTGATTTATTTGTTGTAGAGTTCCCAATCTCTGACCTGCTATAGGCGCCAAAGTATTAATATGGCTGTGTAATGTGGTTTAGTGAAGTTCAAATGGCTGAATTGTTTCTTATTCAATCATCTTCGCTGAAGTGGAATGTTTGAGTTAATAAACTTGCGGGTTATGAGACTGTTGTGAAATTGCTGTCCATCTTCATCTATTTTACAATGCTTCTGCAGTATTTAATTGTGAAGTAATTTAGAATGTCATGTGGTTGCTAAATATTGTGCTTTGTTTTATCTAATGATGCATTACTATCATATTAGAAGTATCTAATAGCTGGTAATTATAGTTTATGGCAATTTATGACTTGAGAGTTATCTTCAGCTCTGTCTGCCTGATAAAGTTGAGTAAAATGAAGCCTGTGTTTAACTTCATATGATTTGCTAAGACCGTTGGAACCTGTGATGATACCCATCTCATTGCTGTGCAAAAAATATGAAGTATAGTTCTGCTATTTCTCTGATATACCTATTGTTTATTGTGATTTTACTTGACCTCATCTTAATGTTTACTTCAGTGAGTTTTAGATTTCCACACTCCTTTAAGCTCCAATTATTCCACTTTTATGTGAACCTTTCCCTTTATTAAAACCTTGATCATTTTAAATGTTTCCGTTCAATCATCTGTGGATGTTCTGTACTCATGGAAATGAAAGCTTGGACTACTCAACCAGTCCCCTCGATTTAACCTCTGTATTATCCTGAGAAATCTACTCTGCACCTCCTGCAATGAATATACATCCATTCTAAGATGTTCTTTGTAAAAAGCGTTGTGTAATATAACGTAATCATCATACCTTTGCATTCCATATTTCCTTAAGTAAAGGTTAATATTCCATTAGACTCTGAAATGAGTTTTTGACCCCCTCCAGTAGTTTGCAATTTCCATTCCTGAGAACATGAATCTCCATGCTCTGCCACTACTCACTTGGAAAATAGCGATTCCTCCATTGTAATTCTTCTGGGTGAACTGTCACTTTTTCTGCATAGAACTGTTTGTCACGGTTTGGGCAAAACTATCAAAGTCCCTTTGCAATTTTTCACAGCTGTCTCCAGTAATTACTGTGCCACCTAACATAATCATCAAACTTAGATTTTGAATGCTTGATTCAATTTAAATCACTGATAAAGATTAGATTAGATTACTTACAGTGTGGAAACAGGCCCTTCGGCCCAACAAGTCCACACTGACCCTCCGAAGAACAACCCACCCAGACCCATTCCTCTGCATTTACCCCATCATCTAACACTACGGGCAATTTAGCATGGCCAATTCACCTAACCTGCACATTTTTGGACTGTGGGAGGAAACCGGAGCACCCGGAGGAAATCCACGCAGACACGGGGAGAATGTGCAAACTCCACGCAGAGAGTCGCCAGAGGCGGGAATTGAACCCGGGTCTCTGGCACTGTGAGGTAGCAGTGGCTAACCACTGTGCCGCCCAAGTAGCCTGAAAAACTAGCGGCACATCTATTCAATTCCTGAAGAAAGGCTATGCTCGAAACATTGATTCTCTTGCTCCTCGGATGCTGCTGGACCTGCTCTGCTTTTTCCAGTGCCTTTCCAGTTCCACTTTATCAACTCTGACTCTCCAGCATCTGCAGTCCTTATTTTGTCCTAATTATAGGCTTTGTCCATTCTGCGAGCCTATCTTTGTTGTATTTTAGGCAATTTATATCACCTCGCTTTTGCCTCTCTTCTGAATACATCATTGGGAAAATTAATAAATATATAAAAATCCTTAATAAAGAACTTTAGGCAATACTACTATTCACCCTCCAGTCTGAAACATAACTGTTTACTATGACATACTGTTTTCTGTTAAGTAATTTTATTTCTTTTAATCTAAGCTGACACTGACCTTCGTATGCCTGAGCCTGAGTTTTGTTAACCAGTCTTTGTGTTAGTTTGTCAAACATATTTTTGAAATCCATATAAAAAGCACCATATTCTCTTTGAGCTTCTGCTTTGCATCATCAAATAATTCAAATAGATTAGACGAGCACTACTATAACCTATAATGCCTCTCCTTAATTAAGTTATGCCTGTTCAAAGATTGCTAATTTTTTTGATTTTAAAAACTTTATCCTAGACTAATGTCTTGGCCCGTTTGTATCAATTAGGAATGTCCTTTCACTCTCTCTTGTCACATTTGCCCCCTTCAGTCTTCTGGTATCTCCACCCCCTAATCTAGAGAAGAGTGAAAGATTGTGGCAAGCCCATCGGCTATTTACCCATTTCCTTTAAAATTTTGGATGCAAACCACAAAAACCAAGTGACTTACATGACCGAAGTACGGGTAACCTTTACGTTATCACCTCCGTTTCAATTTTCACACTCTGCTTCTACCTATATTTTGTCAGCATCCTCTTTCTCAGTACACACTAATACAAAATATTATCAAGTATTCTAATCTTACCCTCCACTATAAGCATATTAATACCCTTTTTTGTTTCCAGGTGAATTCTCAAGTCTTGCACCCCAGCTATTCAAGTCCTTTTCATAGTCATACAGCACGGAAACAAACCCTTCATTTCAACCTGCCCATGCCGGACATAATCCCACCTGCCTGCTCCTGGCTCATCCCTCCAAACTCTCCCCATTCATGTATCTATCCAAATGTCTTTTAAACATTGTAGGTGAACCCACATCTACCACTTTCTCAAGAAAGTTCATTCCACACATGAACGACTCTGTGTTAAAAAATTGTCGCTCATGTCTTTTTTAAACCTCTCTTCTCTCCACATAAAAATGTGCCCCTAGTCTTGAAATCCCTGATTCTAGACTATAACCATTAAAGACAATTACCATTAACTCTACCTATACCTCTCATTATTTTATAAATTTCTGAGATTGCCTCAAAACTTCCTACGTTTCAGTGAAAAAAAGTCCCAGCCTATCCAACCTTTCTTTGTAGCTCAAACCTTCCATACCCAGCAACATCCTGGTAACTCTTTTCTGAATCCTCTCCAGCTTAATAATATCCTTGCTGTAACTGGGTGACCAATATTGGACACAGTATTGCAGAAGAGGCCTCACCAATGTCCTGTAGAACCACAACATGACTTCTCAACTCTTATACTCAAAAAGGACTGAACAACGAAGGCATATGTGCCAAATGCCTTTTTAACCAGCCTGTCGGCATGTGACTCAAACTTCAAAGAATTCTGTCCCTGTCCCCTATGTCCCTCTGTTCTATAATGCTACCTAAGGCCCTATCGTTAATTGTATAAGCCCTACCCTTGTGTGTTGTACCAAAATGCAACACCTCGCATTTATTTAGATTTAACTCCATCTGCCATTTTTCAGCCATTGACCCATTTGATCAAGATCCCATTCATGTTATTCTATTCTATTCTCATTTTTTTCCCTGGGGTAACTGTGAATTAACTAATTGTTTCTTGATGATCTAACAGTTTCTGAGGGAAATGGGCATATCAGTCTGGCTTCTAAAAGAGATTTGATAGAGAACCATATATTAGACCTGCCAGAAACATTGTAGCCCACAAAGTAAAAGGAAAGTGCTGGCATGAATATCAAGTTAATAAAAGCAAATTAATGCAGAGATTGGAAATCTTAAATAAAAATCAAAAATGCTGGAAATGTTCACTTTACTAAAGACAAACTTTGAATATGCATAAAATTTACTCAATTGATTCTGGGGTAAGAAACTTCAACTATAAAGGCTGGAGAAACTGGGCATATTCTCTTTACAGAAGATTGAGTCAAGGTTTGATATATTTGATATAGTTTAAGATTAGATTAGATTAGATTACTTACAGTGTGGAAACAGGCCCTTCGGCCCAACAAGTCCACACCGCCCCGCCGAAGCGTAACCCACCCATACCCCTACATCTACATTTACCCCTTACCTAACACTATGGGCAATTTAGCATGGCCAATTCACCTGGCCTGCACATCTTTGGACTGTGGGAGGAAACCGGAGCACCCGGAGGAAACCCACGCAGACACAGGGAGAACGTGCAAACTCCACACAGTCAGTCGCCTGAGGCGGGAATTGAACCCGGGTCTCAGGCGCTGTGAGGCAGCAGTGCTAACCACTGTGCCACCGTGCCGCCCACGGTGCCGCCAGGTCTAGACAGAATAGATAGAGAAAATGTTCCCTTGATGCTAGGATTGAGAAGGAGAAGACACCAATTTAAAGTGACATGTAGACATGAAGGAAAACTTTTCTACTTGGTGACTGATTAATTTCTATAATGGACAGCCTGTGTGTGCGGTGGAGGCTGGCCAATCATGGCTATCAAAGGAGCATTGGATAAGTATCTGAAGAGAAAATAAACTGCAGGACTACAAGGATAGATTGGAGCTTTGGGTCTGGTTGTAGAGGTCTTGCACAGACACAACTGGCTGACTGTCGCCTATGCCATATGTTGTCACCTATCTATATGACCCCCAAATAGACTACTAACTCCTTTAAAATAAATTAATTTCCAGGCAACAAATGGAAATGTCTAAAGGACAAAGCATATGTCAGGTATAGACAGGAGAGATTGAATGAATCCTTAGAGTATAAAGGCAGTAGGAGTGTACTTAAGAGGGAAATAAAGAGGGCATAAAGGGGACATGTGAGAGCTTTGGCAAATAGTGTTAAGGAGAATCCAAAGGGATTTTAAAAGTACACTTAGGAAAAAAGGGTAACTCTGTAGAGAATTGGGCCCCTCAAAGATCAGCAAGGCAGCCTATATGTGGAGCTGCAGGAGATAGGGGAGATACTAAACAAGTATTTTGCATCAGTGTTTACTGTGGAGAAGGACATGGAAGATATAGAATGTGGGGAAATAGGTGATGACATCTCAAATTGTCCATACTACAGAGGAGGTGGTGCTGGATGTCTTGAATCGCATAAAAATGGATAAATCCCCAGGACTTGATCAGGTATAGCCTAGAACTCTATGGGAAGTTAAGGAAGTGATTGCTGGACCCCCTTGCTGAGATATTTATATCATTGATAGTCACAGGTGAGGTGCCAGAAGACTGGAGATTAGCTAACGTGGTACCACTATTTAAGGTGGTAACGACAAGCCAGGGAACTATAGACTGGTGAGCCTGTCATTGGTAGTGGGCAAGTTGTCAGAGTGATTCCTGAAGGACAGGATTTACATGTATTTGTAAAGGAGGAGAAAGTGAGGACTGCAGATGCGGGAGATCAGAGCTTAAAAATGTATTGCTGGAAAAGCACAGCAGGTCAGGCAGAATCCAAGGAGCAGGAGAATCGACGTTTCGGGCATAAGCCCTTCTTCAGGAAAGGTTGTCAGCATGGCTTTGTGCATGGGGAATCATGTCTCACGAACCTGACTGACTTTTTTGAAGTAACAGAGGATTGATGAGGGCAGAGCGGTAGATGTGATCTGTGTGGACTTCAGTAAGGCATTTGACAAGGTTCCTCATGGGACACTGGTTTGCAAGGTTAGAACACGTGGAATACAGAGAGAACTAGCCATTTGGTTACAGAACTGGCTTTAGGGTGGTCGTGGAGGATTGCTTTTCAGACTGGATGCATGTACCAGTGGTGTGTCACAAGGATCTGTGCTGAGTCCATTGCTTTTCATTATTTATATAAATGATTTGGATGTTTATAAAGTCATGAAGGGGAAAGATATAAAAGGGACCTAAGGGACAATGTTTTCACACAGGATGGTGAATGTCTGGAATGAGCTGCCAGAGGAAGTGGTAGAGGCTTCAAAGGGTATGTTTCCGTGCTGTAAATCTCTAGGACTTGGTTTAGATCTTGAGACTTTTACAGTAGCAAACAAAACTCAACATAGGGGCAGCATGGTGGCTCAGTGGTCAGCACTGCTGCTTCTCAGCACCAGGGACCCAGGTTCGATTCCAGCCTCGGGCGACTGTCTGTGTGGAGTTTGCACATTCTCCCCGTATCTGCGTGGGTTTCCTCCGGGTACTCTGGTTTCCTCCCACAATCCAAAGATGTGTAGGTCAGTTGAATTGGCCATGCAAAATTGCTCATAGTGTTAGGTGCATTAGTCAAAGGGAAATGGGTCTGGGTGGGTTACTCTTTGGAGGGTCTGTGTGGACTGGTTAGGCCGAAGGGCCTGTTTCCACACGAGGGAATCTAATCTAATCTGAATCAAATGTTACTTAGTAGTTAGCTAATACATCAATCTCAACTAAAATTACAATTTCACATGAACTAATATAATTGCGATATATTTTATGAGCCCTTTTGATGTGCACCACCTATCTGGCAGAAATTTGGCATTTTGGTCACTGGTCCAAACTATCACCTGGATCTCCTCACTTTTCCCCTAACACATTAGGTTGCTATGTTCTGGATTCACCTCCATTTTCAATGTCCAAGAGTCCTGTCTGTTCTGTTCCTAGTTTCCTAAACAGAAAATAATCTCATGCTAGCATCCTGCTTGATTGTGAACAGAAGGAGGTCTGTTGTTTCTCTGCTTGTTATAAAGCAAAGTTAAAAATCATACAAGACCACATTATAGACCAGCAGGTTTATTTGGAAGCACTAGCTTTCGGAGCACTGCTCCTTCATCAGGTGGTTGTGTAAAGCAGCTATCCTTTTTCCATGGGCTACCATGTAAACAAGTTCAGAATGTAACTTGATATTTCAGTAGGTTTCTGTTTGAGACCCCCCACCCCTCCACAAGAGAACCTGAATACATGGGCTATTAAGTGTTTATTAAGATTTCATCAGCCTTTCAAAATGTTCTGATTACATTATATTACAATACACATATTATAGTATGGCACGGTGGCTCAGTGGTTAGCACTGCTGCCTCACAGCACCAGGGACCCGAGTTCAATTCCTGCCTCAGGCAACTGTCTGTGTGGAGTTTGCACATTCTCCTTGTGTCTACGTGGGTTTCTTCTGGTTACTCCGGTTTCCTCCCAAAGTCCAAAGATGTGCAGGTCAGGTGAATTGGCCATGCTGAATTGCCTGTAGTGTTAGGGGCATCATTCAGGGGTGACTGGGTCTGGGTGGGTTGCTCTACAGAGGGTCAGTGTGGGCTCGTTGGGCCGAATGGCCTGTTTCCACACTGTAGGGGATCTATCCAAAAAAGCAGTCTTGAAACTCCTATTGTTCATGCCATCATTCTTTGATTCTATAGATACTGGGGCAACTCTGTTCCTGATACAATGCTGTGGAAATTTTGAACATCAAAGTATGCAGGCAAACAAAGTCTTGCTTTAACGCCTGTCAGGAAAACCTCTGATGCAGCACTCCCCTCAGCCTCAAGTGGACACAATATTTTTATAATGTAGCTTCAACATATAATTTCATGACTCTGTGCCAATGCTAACTATCTTATTGAAATGTTATTCTTTTATTATTTCACTTGCAAAGGTTGCTTTCTCAAAACGTTGCTGTTATTTCTCTAGGTTTTCATTATGCATTTCAGATTCCATTAACTTTTTAATCTTTAATATACGTAGCTATTGTATTTAGGGCTATGGAGACAATGGTTCGTTATCTTGAAACTGTTTTGTTTTATTGTGATGTAAAATTCTTGTCATTGTGCTTTCATTATAGGTCCTGGTGGTGGTGCTGTGGCCTCTCAGATCAGGTTTGAGGGATCCGTTTCTGAGTTTCGGCGTAAGTAAATGCCAAGCTACATTTCAGTTGTATGTGAGTTGCATAATGACCCTATTTATGATATGAGTTTCCTACTATGTATGCAATTTTAAAGTGAATATAAATATTACTCTTCTGGATTTGAAAGAGACCAAAACTGCAAGTAGTGTGTCCACTGTGTGGAAGAGAGTTACCTTGCTTCTCATTTTCAGGCTACACCACTGGTGTAAAAATCAAAACAAGGGCCAAATATGTAAGCTTTTCCTGTGTCCGAACACAGTCTGTCCTTCAGCTTGTTCTCGGCTGTACCTCCTCATAGCGCTGTATGGAAACTGGGTCCCTCCTGGTCCCAGGCTAAAACATCAGAGAAACCTGGAATGAATTTGGCCCAAGACATACAGTATGAAAGCCTGCGAACATGGTCATACCTGATACTTGTGAAGCCATCTTCCACCTATGAACAGATAGGTTCACTCCCTTATGGATACCTCGCAAAGAGAGACAGTTGAAGCATAAGGGAACAAATCCTAATTAAATGGAGTGAGGCCCAAAGATTACTGATGTCTAATTCTTGTCAATTTGTTATGGACCAGGCCAGACTCCCTCAAAACATTTCAAGAAAGTAGTCCAGACCTTAACTTTGTTAGTTGTTTTAAGCAGGTGTAAAGTGGATATTCCAGAAAAGATGCTGCTGGTCACACTGCATAGTTTTTAATAAAACAGAATTTATTTACAAGATTACTGAATGAAACAAACAAAAGAGGGTAGAATACAGAATATCTTAACCTATCTGAAAACCCAATGAATTATCCCAACTTGGATCATGTTGTTCCATATACTTGCAACAATCCCATAAATACACTTTGGCACCAAAGGTAAAATCAAACATAGGGTCTTACAGGAGGATCAGCCTGGACCTGCTTCTTTAGGTGCAGCAGCTTTTTCAACTGCTTGACTGCTTTCAGAGAAACATTAGACTGCCAAAACCAAATCAAACCAGAGAAAAGCTGAGCTGGGAGAACTGGTCACTTCCTTTTTATTGTGCAAGTGCTTTTAAAAAAAAACTTGAAAGCCTTTTGCCTGTTACCTTTAATCAAATTGGCTCTAAAGCCCATCCAAACACAGAGTTTTTGAAGTCTGTGTCTTTGCGACCTCTCTGAAACAAAAAACAAGGACAACATAACCTTGTTAAAGGAGCAGCATTGTCACAACTGATCTGGCAACTCTTACAAGCAAGTCAATGCGAAAGTAGTGCTCTGGATTGTTTTGGATCCAAATAAGGAGGTGGAGGTAGAGGTGGGAGCAAGGACCTTCAGTGAGCTGTGGGCCTTTGTTAATTTTGATCAGGCTTATGCTTAGGAGGAATAATTAACTTCCATTGTGCACACACCTTTCAGCAAAATACAAATCATCATGAAGGACAACTACCAAGGGCTCAGCAAAACACCATGTAACCAAGTGTTCAGGGTCAGAGAAGTCACACTTTTTGAACTGATAGTTCTTAGTATAGATTTGATCATAACTTTTTGACATTTGAAATGCTTAACTTGGGGCATTTCTTCCATCATTGTTTAGCATGAGTGCATTGCTGGCAAGGCTACCTTTATTTCCTTAGTTGCCTTTGAGACAATACCACCTTGAACTCTGCAGTCAATGTTCTAGGTATCCATGCTATCCTTTCTTAGACAATGTTCCAATATTTTGACCCAGTGACAATAAAGATTAAGTTGTATGTCCAGGTCAGGGTGCTGTGTGCCATGGAGCAGAACCTAACAGTGATGGTGTTCCCTTGTTCTTCGATGTGGATCATAAATTTGATGTGTCCTGCAGATTTAATACTTATTTAATTTGTGCTTTGTATCCTTAGATAGAACATACTGTAGGTGGGCTACTGTGATGGAGAAAATGGATGTTTGACTGCAGAGGGTGCCAAACAAGAGAAGTGTTTTGATCCAGGTGGTCTGGTAACATTTGAATAGTGTTAGTGCTGCAACTGTTCTGATGTGGAGAATATTCCTTCAGTCTCCTTACCTATGTCCAATTGTTAATGGAATAGCTTTGGGGATTAGGAGGTGGGACACTCACGACAGAATACTCTGCATATGAATTGTTTGAGCAGCTATGTTATTCATTGCTACTTAGGTCACTTATAAAACTTTATAATCTGTTTATATTATCATCTCTTTCCAAATGAACCAAGAAATATGAGCTTTCTTAATGGTAGACAATATCATAGGGAATGCATCAGTGAAATTTAATGTAGCAGTGCTACACTTTGCCTCGCAGCTACTGTCCGACCAAGGAATGAACTACAGCACAGCCAGCTCTCTGCATTCGGTGAATATGTTGCTGAAATTCTTCCCAAATATGTCCAACAGGTACAGGTAAGTGTGTCAGAATGATACCGAAACATAAATCGTGTTGGTGAGTTTTATAAATCCAATCAAATATCTGATATTGGAATTTAGTACTATCCCACCATAGAAGTAATTGTTAAATAGGAGGCAGTTGTCATTTAAAATAACAAGCAGGGTTTTTCATCCAAGCAATGTTTTGAAGATGTCTCACTGTCATTATTAGTGTCACAAGTGTTAGATGTGGAGAGCTGTTTATTTAAAAAGACATCCTTTCCTAATTCCTTCAATTTGTCTTATTTAACCCTAAATACATCCAATGGCCAAAGTAGTGGTGATAAACTGAAAGGGCAAATAATTTTTTGCCATTAATTTGTTTCATTTGTTCGTTATTATATACTGTTTTAATTTATGCTGTTATGATTTTATGAAGCCTGTATGTGAATGTGATATCTGTTTGCTTTGTCTTTCTTAAACAGGTGACATGTTTCAATGAGTTGGAGGTTTTTATCCATCCAGATGGCTTAATACCAGTGATGACGTTCCTCCGAGATCATACCAATGCTCAGTTTAAATCTCTTGTAGATGAAACTGCAGTTGATATCCCTTCTCGTCAATTTAGATTTGAGGTAATTGAAGAAGTGGTTGGGGAGGGTGAAACAAGTGACTACAATTGTGCAATGAAATAGTACATTTATTGTAGCTTTATAATTTTGCTTGTTTGCAAATATTAAATGTAAGATGTTACAAGGAAGCTTTCTTTATTGGTTTGGAGAATAACTTTACTCAAAAATAATGTATATATTGAAAGATTCTGATGATAAACATATCAAGCATCCTAATCTTAAGTTCTGAAATAAATACAAAAACTACTGATGCTGTAACTCAGAAGCAAAAAGAGTTTTTGAGAAGCACAGCAGGCCTGGCAGCATCTGTAGAAAGAAAACAATTGGCATTGCAAGTCAAGTGATCCTCCGTCAGAATTCTCTTTCCTCTCTACAGATGGTGACGGACCTGCTGTGCTTTTTTTTGTTCAATCTCTAGATGTGGGCATCACTAGCCAGACTAGTAATTAATGCCCATTGCGAGTTCTCTAGAGGGCAGTTAGGAGTCAATGACATTACTGTAGGTCCAGCACTCCGTCTATGTTTTAAGCTCTTTCACTCTTATCTGTCATAAGCGGATTAATACTCATATTACTTGGTGGGAATGATTGCTCCACGCAGAATCTCATGTTTTGAATTCCAACAGAAGCAATAAGGTTACCAGCTGGAAGATGAATTGTTAAAATATAGAGTCATAGAGGTTTTATACTATTATAACACAGAAAAAAGCCATTTGCCCAATCAAGTCCTTCTTGGCCAATAATCTTGGATGCCTTGGCATCATAAGTGTGCATCTAAATATTTTTTAAATATTGAGGGTTCCTGCTTCTACCACCCTTACTGCTGGTGAGTTCCGGATTCCCACCACCTTCTCAAAAACAATTTCCTCTTATCCCCTCTAAATCTGCTGCTCTTGCATCAAATCTTTGCATCCTTGTCATTGATCCTTCCACCAAGTGGAAACCACCTTTCTGTCTACCCTGTCTATGTCCCTCAATCATATTCCATCTCTTGCTCCCTTCTTGATTAAGCTCGTACCACATTAGCTGTCTTCCAGTCCTTTGTGCCTCTGGACATAGGAAAGATGCCAATGTTCCTGCTATTGCCAATGTTCCTGCTAATGATGTGCCTCACTCAACAGCCTGGGATTTGTGTCACCCAGCCTTAGAGATTTATCCAATTTTAAATCTGCCAGAACCCTCAGAATTTTACTGTCTTTGGCTGATTACTATAAGTATATCACAGTCTTTTTTATAAACCTGTATTCTGTACCCATGTCGTCCTACTCACTTGTGAACACTGACTCAGTATTGATTTAGTTTACTATCTAGATCCTCCAGCTCCATGCAGATGGGCTCTATTCTTTCCCTAGTTCTTCTTTTACCCATAATGTACCTGTAAAATAATTTAGGACTGTCCTTTGTTTTACCTGCCACTATTCTTTCATGCTTCCATTTGTTCTCCTAATTCCCTTTTTAAATTTCCCCTTGCACATTCTGTACTCCTGGTGAGAGTCTGCAGATTTGTGCTCTTGGTATCTACCATGAGCTTCCCTTTTTCACTTTATCCAAACCTGGATATCCCTTAATGTCTTTTCTATGCTCAAGATTCAAAATAGGTCAGTAACCATGGCTGACAAAGTTAAAGATTGTATAAGATTAAAAGATAAGGTTTATAAATGGCCAGATAGTAATAAATCTGAGGATTGAGAAGTCTTTACAATGCAGCAAAGAAGGACCAAGAAGTCTGATCGGCAAAGGAAGAATCAAATAGGAATACAATCTAGCAAACCACATAACAAATCAGCTGTACAAACTTCTACAGGTGTATAAAAAAAGAGACATTTGATTAAGACAATGTGGGTCCATTAAAATCAAAGTCAGGGGAATTTTTAATGGGGAATAAAGAAATGGCAGAGAACCTAAATTAGTACTTTGTGTCTATTTTCACTGAGGAAGGTACAAGAAATCTCCTAGAATCAGAGATCCTAGTGAGTAAGGAGTATGAGGATCTGTAGAAAATTAGAATTAGTAAAAAGATAGTTCTAGAGAAATTAGTGGGGTGGAAAGTTAAAAGTCCCTGGAACCTGAGAGTCTAGTTTTTGAGGATGTAACTAACAAAATTGATGAAGGGGAGTTGATGATGTAGTAAATTTGGATTTTCATAAGGTTGTCCACAGGAGATTGGTTCATAAAATTAAACCTGATGGGATTGGAGATAAAGTACAAGCATGGATTAAGGATTGACTAACAAATAGAAAGCAGATCAGTAATAGGTTATTCTCACATAGGTGGAGTGTGACTAATGGAGTGTGCAAGAATCAATACTTGTTGTAATGATTTTAATGTGGGGACCAAATGTAATATTTTCAGGTTTGCAGATGATAGAAAGCTAAGCAGAAGTGAGGAAGATGTAAACCATTTTGAGAAGGATTTGTGGAGAGAAAGCAGAGTTAATGTTTTGGGTGCAGTGACTATTCTGTGGGTCAGAAGGGTCACTGAATCTGAAACTTTAACTCTGCTTTCTCTCCACAGATACTACGTTAGGTTTTTTCAGCAATTTCTGATTTAGTTTTTGATTTCCACATTCACAGTTCTTTGAGCGGTTTTTTAAATGAGAATTTGGACATGTTTAGTGATTGGTTAAGAGTGAGACAGATGGAAAATAATGTGGAAGAGTATGAGGGTATCCATTTTGGTTGGAGAAACATGTGCAAAATATTTCTTAAATGGTGAGATTGCAAAGTGGAAAGTGTAGTTGTGCAAAGGGACTAGGTTGTTCTTGGCATTAAGTCACTGAAGGCTAAAATGCAGATGATTGGGCGATGAAACAGTAGCCCTCCTTATATGAGGATTTGAATACAGAAGTATTGAAGTTGTGCTTCAATTGTTTAGCAGCTTGGTTAGACTGCACTTGAAGAACTGTGTCCAGTTTTGATCTCCTTATCTCAGAAAAGATGCTCTTGCCATAGAGGGAGTGAAGTGAAGTGAAGATTCACCAGACTTGTTTCTGGGATTGTGAGACTGGTTGATGAGAGATTGGGCAAAATGGGCCTTGTTCTCTTAAGTTCTGAAGAATGAGAGATGATCTAATTGAAGAGATAAAAAGGGTAGATGCAGATAAAATGCATCTGGTTGGGCAATTGGGAACTGGGGGTACAATTTTTAAAATAAGGTAAATACTATTTAGGACTGTTCAGAATTTTTGTTTACCCCAATTCTTTCTGGAAGATCAATCTTTGAGTATAGTTAAAGTAGATGTTGTTGAATCTTTGAATCTTTGATTATTAATGGTATAAAGGGTTATGAGAACAGTGAGGGTAAAAGACATGAATTGTTTAGACATATTTATTGGATAGACATATGGATGAAAATGAACAGTATAGGTTAGATGGGCTTCAGGTTGGTTTCTCAGGTTGGCGCAATATCGAGAGTTGAAGGGCCTGTACTACGCTGTTATGTTCTATGTTTAAGCAGCCATGATCTTACTAAATGGCAGAGCAGGCTTGATATTCTAAGTGACCTACTCCTGTTACTGAGACCTTACAGACACAGAATTTAACGTACATGCAAAAACACAAATTGGAAAATTGTTATCCATTCAAGCGATAAGACCCAAAACTTGAGATAAGGGAATTGAATAAAAATTGATGTAAAAAGTGTTATGGACTGTGAAGCTTGTGCAAATTATGTCATGTTGGTTAAGAAAAGTATGTTCAATGGTGGACTGAAGATGATTTGAGAGAAGAAAATTCTATCAACTCCAGATAACAAAGTCTTCCCAATCAGGTTTGTACAGCGAAAAAATCTAGTCTTGAGAAAACAAAACAAGAGACAAGATAGAGAAGATTGAAGTCTAAAACCTATAAATGAGAAGTCTTTGAGTGTTTCTTATTCTGAATATTGAGAGTATATAGCTTGAGTTAGACTACATCACTTCTAAGCTGAAAATTTATTGTGACTCTATCATATTAAAGTAGTGTCAGACTGAACTGTGAACCAGTCCTTTTTCATAATAACTGGTCTCAGAAACCTCTTTTTTAAAAAAAGTCTCAGATTAGTCATTTAAAAATAATAACAGAAATGCCAAAATGCTTGTCAGATCCCCTTTGTTACGATGGGTTTGCTATAAAGTAAGTATTGGCTTAAAACATAGTATTGGGAATTGGATAAATTGTGGAAGAACTTCAATTTGATTTGGCTTACCCCATGCAGATATTAAGATTTAATTTTAAGATCTCTTCTGTTCTCACTTTCCAACAGATTGTATATAACCTGCTTTCGCTGCAATTTAACTCTCGTATCCGTGTGAAGACTTACACTGATGAGTTGACACCACTGGATTCCCTGGTACCTGTGTTCCAGGCTGCAAACTGGTATGAGAGAGAGGTGAGTTGAATAAATTGGATGAAATGTTATGAGAAGACGTTTATTACCAGCCAATTTCTAAGCAAATCAAGATTGAGTCAGAGAACCAAAAATAATTGAATCACGGGCAAGAGACTATTTAACATTGTAGGCCAAGTGTGTAGGTAGTAAAATGGACAGGGTGAGAAATTACAACAACGTACAAATTCTTAGCAGAAGATGTTTACCTTCTGTGAATTAACGCATTTTTAAGAGTAGGCATGTCTGGTTGTGAACAGAATTTGAGGTAGAACTAAAAGTTGCAAAGAACTGTTGAGACAGGAAACATTTGAAAGACGAAGTTATGTGCTGTGTTACACGTGGAACTCTGGTAGAGTACTAATCAGAATGTTGACTTACAGTTCGCTGAGCACCAGAAGTAGAGTGTAGCAACTAGGACGACTGTTGTGCGGGTGGGCAAATAATAGTCGATAGATTCTATCAGGCCACTGTTGAATTGTGGAGATGGCTAAATGTTTTGTTATTTAGATTGGTTTGCGAATAACCGTGGTGAAGTTCAAGACTGAGTCGATGTATGTTGTTTGGGGAAGGAGTAGGTTTGATCAGCCAGATCACCTTTTCTCCATTCATGCTTTATGATCTTTTCTTTGCTGAAATCAAGAACATGGGACTTTCATGGAGTAGCCAAACACTGATTGTTGTAGAAAAGTGTGGCATTGAAAAAGCACAGTGGGTCAGGCATCATCTGAGGAGCAGGAGAGCCGATGTTTCGGGCATAAGCCCTTCATCAGGAATAAAGGGCTTATCTCAAACTGATCATTGTTTACAGTATTATAATTCCCAAAGTTAATTATGTGGTGAGCAACTAATGTGATTTAAAACTATTATGCTGTGCTTATGGCCTCTAAACACACGAAAAGTAGGGTGTTAAAAGTTAACTGAGTATGTTATAAGTTGTCTAACATTTCTGTCTTGGCGCAATTATTTTTTTAAGAATTTGTTTCAAATTTAACACACTTTTATAATGTCTTAGACAAAATACAGGTAACATTTTGCTCTATACGTAAATCTTAGAAATATCAAATTTTAAAATGTTAAGTCCTTCAGGAAGCAAGGATGTTACCTGTCTGTTTGTTCCAGATTTGGGATTTGTTTGGTGTATTTTTTGCTGACCATCCGGATCTCAGACGAATCCTCACAGATTATGGATTTGAAGGTCATCCTTTTCGCAAAGACTTCCCACTTTCTGGCTATGTAGAGGTATAAAATAATATCTTTTAAAGCTGTACATCTATGAAGCTTTTTCTTTTTCCTCCTCGTTCTGCGCTCCTACTCAGAAAACACCTTGGCAACACCCTACCCCTCCTAAAAGCCACTTGAGCCAACTTTGTATGTTGGAATGAAAATCTCTTCTAACTAAATTGACACATTTAATTTAAAATAATTGCAAAAAGAAAGGCCCGGGTTTCAATATTCTACCCACTTTAAATATTATACCCATGACCATGTCATTGTCATTTGGTCATATAGCATGGAAAGAGGCCTTTCAGCCCACCATGTCTGGCCAGTCATCAAGCACCTATCCACTCAAATCCCATTTTCCAGCACTTGGTCTTTGATCTTCTATGCTGTAGCATTTTAGGTGTTTATCTGCATATACGAAAATGTTGTGATGCTTCCAGCCTCTACTGACAGTGAGTTCCAGATACCATCACCTTCTGGGTGAAAAGAACTCTCCTTAAGTCCCTGCTAAAGCTTCTGCTCCTTAGCTTAAATGTTTGCTCACTGGTAATTGACCCTGTAAGGAGAAAGATTTGTTCTATCTCTGCCACTCATACTCCTGTAGACCTTCATGATGTCCTCTTTTGGTCTTCTCTTCTCCAGGGATAACATCCCTATTCTATCTAGTCTCTATTCATAGCTCTGAAATGCATCAACCTGGGCAGTGTTTTGATGGATCTCCTTTGCACCTTCTCGAGTACAATCTCATCGTCCATATCGTGTGGTTATCAGGAATCTACACAATACTTCAGCTGTGGTTTAACCAATATCATATACTGTTTTGGCAATTCTTGTGTTCTTTGTCTTTGGCTAACTGTTCCCCTTCTTTCTAGGTACGTTATGATGATGAGGTAAAACGTGTTGTAGCTGAGCCTATTGAACTTACCCAGGAATTCCGCAAATTTGATCTCAACAGTCCATGGGAAGCTTTCCCAGCCCACCGTGAACCAGCTGAACTACCCAAACTTGAAGCTGGAGAGAAAAGTCCTGAGACAAAATGAATAGGAACTGCTGAATATTTAGGGAAAACCTGTCTAATGTCAATTTTAATGTGGGCCTAAAATGACTGTTTTCTGTACAACCTAATAATTTGTGTGAAACATATGTAAATAAACTACTTGTATAAGGTTATAATTTGGCGTAATCTTAATTGTAATAGCTGCCTCTATGCAAAGAAAGAACAGATTTAACTTACACCTTTGAATGACAGTGAGATGGTATTGCCTTTCAACTTGACAAGCTACTAAGAGACTCCAGTACAGGTTGCGATTACTTATTCATGTACACATTCATGTACACAAGCTGAACCAGTCGTGATTATTGTCTTAAGATTGAACTTCGGTAAAATGTACTTATCTCTTAGATTGTGTATACAATTTTGAATTTTTAATCTGATCGAATTCCAACCATATGGTAACCATAGTCACTTATTTCTTGAAAAACATACATGTCCACCCAGGCCTTCCTGCTGATTGTGGAGTGGATCCTACTGCCTCCTGTCATTCTGTATCTGGTCTGGCTCTTGGTCATTTTGTTTAGATGGGAAGAATAGCAGAGCTGACTATTATTTAAATGGAGAAATACTGAAGAAAGCTACAGCATAGAGGGATACAGAAACCATAACAAGTTCACATATAAGTTCAGATAATAAGGAAGGCAAATGAAATGTTGGCTTTTATTTCAAAGGAAATTGAACATAAAAATAGCAAAGTCTTGCTGAAACTATATGATGCACTGGTTTATCACAGTTGGGAATACTGAGAGCAGTTTTTGTCCCCTTGTCTAAGTCTTTGGAGGCAGTCCTGAGGGTTCACAAAGTTGAATGTGAGTATGAAGGAATACGCTTGGAAGTTGAGTAAGTTGGGCTGTATTACTTGGCATTTAGAAGAATGAAAAGCAATCTATAGAAACATACAATTCGTAGGTGACTTCACAGGGTAGATGCAGAAAAGTGTTTCCCTTGGCAAATCTAAAAAGGTTACAATCTCCAGAGTAAAAGGACCATATATAACAGATGTTGAGGAAGTTCTTCTCTCAACATGTAGTGAATCTGTAGTATTCTTCACCATGGAGTGCTGTTGAGGCTGGGTCAGTTTGTATATTCAAGGTGGAGATAGACAGATTTTTACTCAGTATGCGAATTGGAAATCATAGGGGAAAAGACAGGAAATTGGAGTTGAGGGTTATCAGATAAATTGAGAATGAACATTGAACCGACTCATTAAATTCAATAGCCTACTTTTCCTTCTGTGTCGTATAATTTTAAGAATTTCAAACTTAGATCATAAGTATTGCCCAAAGGTGATGAGTCAGGGTTTGCAAAGGATAGGTCTTACTTCATGAGTTTGTTTATATAGGAGTATAGATTTTCTTTCTAGGCCATCATCTGTTATCTATCCCCAATTGTTCAGAGTCAACCACATTGCTGTGCGGGTCTGTGTAAACAGAAACTGAAATAGGTCAGGTAGAAATTAGGGAGAAACAGGGATCAGTTAATTAAAGTTTCAAACATTTTACAATCTCAAAACTTTTTTTCCAATGTTTTAGATTGCTTATCTCAATGATTTAATTGAAGATATTCTAAATCACATTTCTTTGTGGAGTGCTGAGTGCTTCCAACTATTTCTGCGGAGGAGTTTTGAGGAGGGAGAAAAGTAGGGCCCGGGAGCTGTGAGTCCCTTTGCTTCTCGATCTCCCATCTTTCACACGCCCCTGGGCTCTCTTTTCCCCCTTCGAAGCCTCCTGCAGGTCTCTGGGACTGATGCCATTCCACCAGGTACTGATCTCCCCCCTTACCGCTTCCTGATCTCCCCAAACTTCCTTTCCACCCCCACGTTCTGAAATAAATATCACTGCTAATCAGGAGATCTGAAACAGTTTATTCTCTCAGTTCTTTCAATAATTCATTGTGCAAATGATGTGACCATGTGGTATACAGACCAGAATCATAGCTTCAGGTTGACCTGTATTAGCTGGCATCAAGCCACGGTGATGGCGGTGGAGTTACATTTTAAAGATCTCTGGCATGTCAGGAAACTAATTTTTTCCAGCTTCCTAATTTGGATTGACAAGCAGTAAGCCAGCTGGAAAGTGGTTCTGAAGATGGCAGGTTGAGGGCAGCCCTGGGTTCGGCTATCCGTAACCCCTCCCCCCCCATCATCTCAAAGTCAACCTGGACAGAGGAATCAGTAAACCTCACAAAGGGACCGGAACAGTCATTCTGAATAGATGTGACTTATGTCAACAAAATGCACACCGTTCTTAATGACAGATTTGTATTTATATCCATTGGATGTGCTGCTCAGTACACCTTACTTGAAAACAAGATAAAACTGCATTTGCTGGTCTCAGCAAAGAGTGATAAGCTGTTTGGTGATTTTTAAAATCGGGTTCATCCTTGTGGCTGACTGATGTGGTTGCCCAAGACACATGAATGTGATGTCCCTTCATCTTATCAATGATGTAGAGCTGCCAGCGTTGGATTGTGGTGGACAAAGTTAAAAATTACACAACACCACAGGTTTATTTGGAAGTACAAGTTTTTGTCAGGTAGCTGGTGGGGCAGGATCATAGGACACAGAATTTATAGTAAAAGATCAAAGTGTCATGCAACTGATGCATTGTATTGAACAAACCTCGATTGCTGTTGAATCTTTAATCACTTAGAATGGAGTTGCAGGTTTTGATTCATTAATATGTAAATTCCAGAACTTCTTTCAAGTCACATTCTTGAGATAACAAGGTTTTATAAAAAATGGTGACATCTCAGCTCAGACAATGCATTAAAGGTGGGAGGTTTGAGTCTGTCACTATCTCAATCTTGAGTCAGACTTGTTCTACTTCCAAAGTAGGAATTTATAAAATATTACATGGAGTGACTGCTTAGAGATTGTGTTTTTTGAACAAAATAAAATGTATCTACAAATACAAATGCGAATTCACCCCATAAATTTATAGACTTATATGTGTGTGTGCATGCGTGTGAATGAGTGAGTGTGTGTGTGCTTGTGTGCATGAGTGTGATGGAGTATATGCCTGAGACGTGTGAGCGTGGTGGTGTGTGTGTTTCTGAGAGAGTGTGTGTATGACAGACAGTCTACGTATGACTTACCATGGACTTTAGAATCAGTCTCATTCTTGGACACATGCATCTTCATCAAGGATGGGCATCTCAGTACCTCACTCTAGCGCAAGCTCAAGAACAACCTCATAATTCTGCATTTCTCAACCTTCCACTCTAAACATATTAAACAGCCATCCCCTTCGGACAAGCCCTACGCTGTTCAGACAAGGAAGATCTGTTCAGATGAGGAGGAACATGACAGATACCTCAAGGTGCTGACAGACATCCTCATACGAATAGGATATGATGCCCAACTCATTGATCACCAGTTCTGAGGTGCCACAGTGAGAAATCGTAATGACCTCCTCAGGAGATAGACATAGGATGCAAACAATAGGGTACCCTTCATCGTCCAGTATTTCCTGGGATCTGAGAAATGATGCCATGTTCTTCACAGCTTGCAACACAGTAGCGATGAGGATGAGCATCTCACCAAGACCATTCCTTTGCCTCCACTTTGTGGGCGGCATGGTGGCACAGTGGTTAGCACTACTGCCTCACAGCGCCAGAGACCCGGGTTCAATTCCCGCCTCAGGCGACTGACTGTGTGGAGTTTGCACGTTCTCCCCGTGTCTGCGTGGGTTTCCTCCGGGTGCTCCGGTTTCCTCCCACAGTCCAAAGATGTACAGGTCAGGTGAGTTGGCCATGCTAAATTGCCTGTAGTGTTAGGTAAGGGGTATGGGTGGGTTGCACTTCGGCGGGTCGGTGTGGACTTGTTGGACCAAAGGGCCTGTTTCCACACTGTAATGTAATGTAATCTAATCTAATCTAATCTTCTTACCTTTAAACAACCACCAAATCTTAAGCAGATCATTGTTTGCTGCAACTGCCCAGCCTTCAGGACAACATTGACTACAACACCATACAACCCTGTCATGGCAACCACTGCAAGACGTGTCAAAGTATTGACATGGATATTACTATTACACATGGGGACACCACCCACCATGTGCAGGACAGGTACTCATATGACTTGGCGAATATTGTCTATCTCACATGCTACAGGCATGAATGCCCCGAAGCATGGCACATTGGTGAGACTAAGCAGACGCTACGACAACAGATGACTGCGCTACAATCGCCAGACAGGGATGCCCCTCCCAGTCAGGGAACATTTCAGCAGTCAAAGATATTTGGCCTTGGATCTTCAGGTGACCGTCCTCAAGGCGGACTTTGAGATATGTAACAATGCAGAGTGGCTGAGCAGAGGCTGATAGCCAAGTTTAGTAGCCATGAGGATGGCTGACAATGTGTTGCTGGAAAAGCGCAGCAGGTCAGGCAGCATCCAAGGAGCAGGAGAATCGACGTTTCGGGCATGAGCCCTTCTTCAGGAAATGGGCTCATGCCCGAAACGTCGATTCTCCTGCTCCTTGGATGCTGCCTGACCTGCTGTGCTTTTCCAGCAACACATTTTCAGCTCTGATCTCCAGCATCTGCAGTCCTCACTTTCTCCATGAAGATGGCCTCAACCAGCATCTTGGGTTCATGTCACACTACAGGTGACCCATTACACTACACACATGGGCACGTACACACACACACATACTCACACATGATCATACTCACACAGACCGTCTCTCATCCAAATGCTGTCTGTCAGACACCCACACTCACTCATGCACACACACTCTCTCAGGCACTACTCTGCCACACTTGCGCACACACTCTCTCACAGCCTCTCTCCCTCACACTCATGCACACACACATATAACTCTATGGGGTGAATTTGCATAACAGATTTATATTTGCAGATATATTCTATTTTGTTCAAAAACACACGACCTGTAGGCAGTCAGTCCATGTGACATTTTATAAATTCCTACTTTGGAAATAGAATTGTTCTGACTCAAGGTTGGGATACAAACAGACTCTAACCTCCCACCTTTAATGCATTGTCTGAGCTGAGATGTCACTTTTGTTTTATAAGACCCTGTTATCTTGCGATTGTGACTTGAAAGAAGTTAGGGAATTTATATATAAATGATTTGAAACCTGCAATCCATTCGAAGTGATTAAAGACTTAACAGCAATCTTGGTTTGTTCAATACATTGCATCAGTTTTATGACACTATGATCTTTTACTATAAATTCTGTGTCCTATGATCCTGCTCCACTAGTTACCTGATGAAGGAGCAGCGTTCTGAAAGCTTGTACTTCCAACTAAACCTATTGGACTATAACCTGGTGTTGTGTGATTTTTAACTTTGCCCATCTTATCAATGACTTCATTCCTTCAGTTTATGATGACCATACAGGACATGTATATTGATAGCAGTGCAGTGGTCCTTTGTGCTTAATTGAACATTGTTAGCCAATTCACCAGTATACCATACAAAGGTGCCATAGACATTTGTACTATCTCATGGTGACCCATCATCATTGTGTGCATCAGTATTTGTTGAATTCATAAAATTAGCAACGTTCACAGTTTAGTTCCAACAACACCATGAATGCTCAAATAACTGGCATTGCCACAGGATCCCCATTAGGTCCAGTGCTCACAAATATCTCTGTTGGGTTTTATGAGAAAAGTCTTTTCAATGGAATGACGCAACTTCTTAAACTCTCAATTGTTCCAATATGCAGATGTTACATTTGCTCTATTTGAATCTGTAGTTAGATGTAAGAATTTCCTTACATGCCATCAGGGCAAAAAGATGTTCTGCCTATCACATAGTGAGTGATGTGCGATATGAATTTCAATGCCAGATATTTTAAGTGAGAAATTATATCAAACAGCATGTCTATTTGGTTGCTTGCACCAAGCAAGGTACTGACCATATGTAACCTGCCCATTGTAAAACTTGTGACACAGTGTTTAACATTAGATGTGATTCTGTAATTGGGTATCATTTGGTGGATAATCCACCCGGACTAAACCTGTGCTGTACCGGGCAGGAAGATCTCTGAGAGTCTCGCACTCCTCAGGGATACGATCGCCTACGTGCAGGACAGGGGAGTGGACACCTGCCTCATCAGCCTGGACCAGGAGAAAGCCTTTGACAGGATATCGCATACATATATGAGGGATGTCCTCTCCAAAATGGGCTTTGGGGAGGGAATCGGAAATTGGATCAGACTGCTCTACACCAACATTGTCAGTGCAGTCTCAATCAATGGGTGGGAATCAGATAGCTTCCCTGCAAGATCTGGAGTCAGGCAGGGATGCCCCCTCTCACCCGCCTTGTTTGTGTGTTGCATAGAGCCATTTGCCGAATCCATCAGGAAGGATGCGAGCCTGAGAGGGGTGACTATTCCTGGCAGCGGGGGCCTGCAGGTTAAGGCCTTCCTGTACATGGATGACGTCGCTGTTTTCTGCTTGGATCCGCTGTCCGTGCACAGACTCGTGTGCATCTGTGACCAGTTCGAACGGGCTTCGGGGGCCAAGGTAAACCGAGGCAAGAGCGAGGCCATGCTCTTCGGGAACTGGGCCGACCAATCCTCTATCCCCTTCACCGTCAGGACTGACCACCTGAAGGTGCTGGGTATTTGGTTCGGGGGGCTGGGGCGTGCGCCAAGACCTGGGAGGAGCGGACCAGGAAGATGAGACAGAAACTAGGCAGATGGGGGCAACGGTCGCTCTCCATCGCGGGAAAAAACCTGGTCATCAGGTGTGAGGTACTCTCAGTATTGCTATATGTGGCACAGGTCTGGCCTATCCCCAGGACCTGTGCCGCCGCAGTCACCCGGGCCATCTTCCAATTCATTTGGAGATCAAAGATGGACCGGGTCCGAAGAGACTCTATGTACAAAGACCGGTGCAATGGGGGAAAAACACACCCAATGCCACCCTCACCCTGATGGCCACCTTTGTGTGTGGCTGCATCAAGCTGTGCGTGGATCCCCGGTACGCAAACACCAAGTGTCACTACGTACTGAGGTTCTACCTGTCCCCGGTGTTGCGAAGGATGGGCCTGGCCTCGCTGCTGCGGAACGCTCCGAGTAGTTGGACCGTTCCGTATCACCTGTCCTTCGTGGAGAAATTTATGAGGAAAAACACCTTCGACTACAAGTCCATCAGGAAGTGGTCAGCACGTAGCGTCCTTGCGACCCTTCGGGAAAAGGAGAGGGCGGATCCTGTCGAGCGGTTCCCTGAGCAGACTATCAAAGCCATTTTGCAGAATGCCTCATCGCCAGAACTTTCCAACAAGCACCAAGACGTGGCTTGGCTGGTGGTGAGAAGGGCTCTGCCTGTGAGATCCTTTATGCACACCCGGACTCTCTGCCGCACCGCACGCTGCCCTCGAAGTGGCTGCGGGGGGGACGAGACTGTCACACACCTCCTTCTGGAATGTGCCTATGCAGAGGAAGTCTGGAGAGGAATGCAGTGGTGCTTGTCGAGGTTCGTCCCGAGCAGCGCCGTGTTGACCCTCCTGTTTGCAGTTCCTGCAGATGGTCACTTTGCAATCCGCCGCCACGTGTCCCGACTTCCCGCAGGTTCGGCACACTTTTGGCTGCCCTGCATATGTCAGGTAGCCTCTGCTCCCTCCAATTGCAAAGCACGAGGGTGGGTGGAGGATGTTCCCACTATCATCGGCCCTCAGAGTTACCCTGACCTGCCGCTTACTGGTCCAGATCCCAAAGCGGTCGATCACATCAGTGGCTTCTCCCTCAACTTGGACATACCTTCCCAGGAAGGTCAGGACATCAGCCGCTGGAACGTAAGGGTTGTACATATGGATTGTAACAACCCGATTCCTCTGTGCAGGAAGCACACACAATGGGGTCGCCGACAAGATGGAAAACAGCTGCTCCCCTTCCTTCTCCTTCAAGAGCTGTTCGCACTGCTTCACACTTCTGAAGGCCACATCAAAGTAGCCTGCCCCAGGGAAATCCTGCAGGCAGTAAACATCCACAGCATCCCAACACTACCTTCTTAATACACAAGGTGCAGTCGAGTGGTGTATGATCCTCAATCTTCTTCACAGTCACCCTGACTGTGTTTCGAACACCCTGCCCAGGGCTGTGGGCAGCTGTTGAGGCCATAGCTCTGAGGTTGGCTGGTCCCTGAATTGGCGTTAGGCCGAAGCCAGCATGAAGATCCACCAAGAGCAGGTCAGCACAACCAAACGATCCTCCAACGACCAATCACAATCCAGTGATGATCTCTTCACTAGCTCTGTTGACTCGCAACCTGTTCTGATAAGAACAGATACTTTGATCCTAACCTCGTCCTGGGAGAACCACCTTGGTGATCATGGTATCTCCCCTGCCAGGTATAAGACCTGCCCAAGACGTGGGGGCCCCACTTACGCACAGATGGCTGGAGGTGGCAATGTGAGCCATGGACCCCCAAAGACCAGTAAGGCCCACCTGGAGAGCAAGGAAACGGAGTCTGGTGGCACCCAGAAAGAACAGGCTGGAGTGGAGGAGGCGGCAGCCAACGGAGAGACACAGCAGCCGATCCTAGCTCTAGCCGGGCAGATGGAAGAAATGGAGGAGGAGGTAATCAAGCAGGCAGAGGAGTGGATACCTGTTAAAAACAGGAAGAGGAAATCTTGCCAGGCCCCCAAAGCCTCCCAGCAAAGGGGGAAAAGACAGCTGCACGAGGGAGGAACAGCCAGCTCTTCGGAGGGGGAAGATGGATGCACAGAAGGCCATCACCACCAGAAGAAGAGACAGAGCGCCGTCGGTAAAGAGGAGGGCATTTCCTCCCAACCAGGAAACAACGGACCCCCCGAAGTCCACCCTCCACCCAGTGAGAACCAGGGGGTACCCACTGCCCCACAACTACAGGCAACCGAGAGTTGTGATCCTCTGACAGTCCCATTTTCAGACACAGAACTGGACATTGAGGACCCTTGCCCTGGCTCAATGACACCAGAGCGGGTAAATGACCCCAGTGAGGAGCTGGATAGCTACCTCAGCCCAGCGAAGGTCCAGCAGTTCGTGCTTACCTTGGGGATGTAGACAGCCACCCCAGAGACAGGACAGTCATATGGACAATGGTAACCCCATAAACTGGGGGTTAAAGAAGTTTCATTTGCAGGGCACCCACTCAGTAGGTGGGTTCCGCTGAAGCCACAGCCAAATACCAAGAGACTGGATAGTTAATAAAGGCAACTGTTAATAGGATAACTGTGAATTCGATTAATTCAATTTGTTCTTTGTAATGTTAAGACATGCAATGTATATAACTATGAACGACATGGAAAATTGTACAAGTACCAAAGATTTATTTACATGAATAAAGTATATTTTGAAATATAAAAAAAATCATTTGGTGGATAATCCTGAATGGGCGAGAAGTCATGCTGACAACTAAATTAAGTTGGTTAGTTGCTTGCAGTATAGACCACTCAAATTTTCTGCAGGCTGCTTCACTACATAGGGTCCTGGCCTGTGCAGACAGTAAAGAACATGAACACAAACAGCACCTGTTCAACTCAACAAAATAGGTGACAGCTATTTGCAGGTTCATTTCCCAGGGCAATGACCTGACTGATCACAGTCAACCTGATTTAAAACTTAACAAAGCGTGGCAATGAACTGTCAATCAACATTAATGGGTGAATTCTCTACAGCAATGCTTCTACCAATCACAGTTTACTTGCCAACCAGTCAGCACTTTCCTGAAATGCAGAGTCAGTGCTGGGGTTTCTCCTTGAATTTATATTCTCATAAAATGTCCTCATGAGTGCAAATCGAAAAGTTTTGACAAAGCATTTTTCTTTTTCCCAATACTCAAGTTATGACAGATTAAGATTAAATGCTACAATTAATTCCTCTGTTCCAAGCAGGCTCATAAACCACAGATGCTTCCATGTGTAACTGGGCATCCACAATTCCTGACATTGTTCAGGAGGAAGTTTGAGATTCAAAGAGCTTGATTGCTGTCTGGAAGGAAATGGGTTTTGAGAGACAGGTGGGATCTAGCAACTTATCAGGGATCTGTCGACTTTAACCTGGTCTTCGCTCTGTCATATCATATCTTCACTTCTCATAATAATTTCTAAAATTCATACATTTTCTGTTACTTTTACATATTTCTATGTATGTTGATCCCAATTATCAAATTATCTGAATTACTTAAGGACTGTACCAAGTTGATTAAACCTGCAGTAAATTATGACGAAGCTGCTCCTTTAACAAGGTTATCAGTTCTTGTCTTTTTTTTTCGGAGAGGTCATAAACGACTCCAAAAAGTCTTGGGTCGAAACATTTTAAGGCCAATTTGATAATAGCTAACAGATACTATCTCAGGTAGAAGGTTTTCGAGTTTTTAAAAACCAACACTTGTACAATGAAAGGAGATTGGACAGTTCTTCCAGTTCAGCTTTCTCTGGTTTTGTTTTGTTTTTAGCAGTAGTTGGGGAAAAAGCTGCTGGACCCAAAGAAGCATGTCCAGGCTGCTCCTCTCTGTCTCCTCTGTTTAGGGTTGTGTAGATTAGGTGCATTAGTCAGGAGTAATGTAAAGGAATAGGGTAGGAGAATGGCTCTGGGTGGGACACTGTTTGGAGGGTCGTTGTGGACTTGTTGGGCCTAATGGCCTGTTTCCACAATATAGGGACTCCATGACACTTTGAAACATGTGGATTCTCAACATTTAGCGTGGTAGAATGTTATTATAATGGAGATTTATTTTAAATCTTTGGAATTCAAATAGACATGGTCAAGCGATCACCTCCAACTGGAGAACTGTAATGTATCAATCTCTCTAATAGTTCCTATTACTGTAAGTGTAACATTAAATAGATGTTTAATTATTATTAATAATGATGATTTTAGATGCTAATACTTATGAAAGGCATTACATGCATTTTGAATCTGACAATCTTGTGGAATAACTTATAAAGTTAGAAGTAAAAATATCTATTTCCTAGTTAACCATTTCCCTAAGTGATTAAAGATTAGGAGTTGTGCTAGCATGAGTGAGCAGCACCATCAGATAACATGCCACACTGTTCAGTACACAGCTCAATGAGGTAATTGTGATGATTATTCAAAACTCAATCTTTTCTTTTATCATAGGAAGGTATCAGCATTAGGTGGTTAACTTAATCAACAAACTGATAATTGAAAAGGAATTTAATAATGACATAAATTGCATTATGAATGTTCTGTGGAGTATATACACAAGAGTTTACAATTCCTAAATTACATCCATCTATGGCAATTCGTGTTTCTCTATGATTGTGCATATAGATATAGGTCATTTGGCACAATTAGTTGACGTTCAATGTTTTGGTCACCACTTCCTGATGAAATTTCTCTTCACCCCAGCACTAAATGGTCTACCCTGTATCCTCAGCCTGTGACCCCTGATTCAGGACTCACTAGTCATGGGCAATATCCTTTCTGCATTTACCCTGTTTCGGTCTGTTAGAATTTTTTAAGATTTCTATGATATCCACCCTCAATTTTTTAAAAGTCCTAACCAAAGCTAGGGAAGTGTTTGCTGAGCCCCTTGCTGAGATATTTATATCATCGATAGTCACAGGTGAGGTGCTGGAAGATTGGAGATTGTCCAACATGGTGCGACTATTTAAGAAAAGTGGTAAGGAAAAGCCAGGGAACTATAGACTGGTGAGCCTGACATTGATGGTAGGCAAGTTGTTGAAGGGAATACAGAGGGACAGGATTTACATGTATTTGGATAGACAAGGACTGATTAGGGATAGTCAACGTGTCTTTGCTCATGGGAAATCATATCTCACTGACTTGATTGAGTTTTTTGAAGAACTAACAAAGAGATGTTGGAGGCAGAGCAGTGGAGAGATCTATATGGACTTCAGTAAGGCATGTGACAACGTTCCTCATTGTAGACTAGTTGGCAAGGTTAGGTCACATGGAATAGAGGGAGAACTAGCCATTTGGATACAGAACTGGCTCGAAGGTAGAAGACAGAGGGTGGTGGTGGAGGGTTGCTTTGCAGACTGGAGGCCTGTGTCCAGCAATGTGCCACAAGGATCGGTGCTGGGTCTACTGATTTTGTCATTTCTAGAAATGATTTGGATGTGAATAAAGAAGTTATAGTTAGGAATTGCAGCTGACACCAAAATTAGGAGTGTAGCAAAAAAGGTTACCTTTGAATACAACAGGATTTTGATCAGACGGGCCAATGGGCTTAGGAGTGGCAGATGGAGTTTAATTTAGATAAATGTGAGATGCTGTGTTCTGGAAAGACAAATCATGGGAGGGCTTATACACTTAATGGTAAGATCCTAGGGACACTTTGCTGAACAAAGAGACCTTGGAGTGCAGGTTCAGAGTTCCTTGAAATTGGAGTTTCAAGTAGGTAGGATAGTGAAGAAGGCATCCAGTATACTTTCCTTTATTTGTCGGAGCATTGAGTATAGGAGTTGGGAGATTATGTTGCAGCTGCACAGGGCATTGGTTAGACCACTTTGTAACATTGCGTGCATTTCTGGTCTTCCTCCTATCAGAAGGATATTGTGAAACTTGAAAGGGTTCAGAAAAGATTTACAAGGATGTTGCCAAGGTTAGAGGATTTGAGCTAAAGGGAGAGGTTGAATAGGCTGGGGCTGTTTTCCCTGGAGCATCAGAGGCTGAGGGATGACCTTACAGAGGTTTATAAAGTCATGATAGGCATGGATAGGGTAAATAGACAAGATCTTTTCCCTGGGATGGGGGAGTCCCGAACGCGAGGGCATAAGTTTAGGGTGAGAGGGGAAAGATTTAAAAGGGACCGAAGGAATAACTTTTTCACGCAGAAGGTGGTGCGTGTATGGAATGCACTGCTACAGGAAGTGATGGAGACTGGTATAATTACAACGTTTAAAATGTATCTGGATGGGTACATGAATAGGAAGGGTTTGGAGGGATGTGGGCCGGGTGCTGGCAGGTGGAACTAGATTAGGTTGAGCTATCAGTTGGCATGGACGGGTTGGACTGAAGTGTCTGTTTCCGTGCTGTCCATCTCTATGACTCCATGACTCTATAATTCAGCCTCTCTTCTTATGTCAATCCTGTCATCCTTGGAATCAATTTGGTAAATCTTCACTGCACTCCCTCTATAGCTAGAACTGCTTCCTCAGTTAGGGAGACCAAAATTGTACAGATTACCCCAAGTGTGATCTCATCAAGGCCCTGTGCAATTGTGACAAGGTATCCCTGCTCCTGTGCACAATTCCTCTTGCTATGAGGCCAACATACAGTTTGTCTTCTTCACCTCACCTTGCTGCATCTCCTTGCTTACTTTCAGCAACTGGTGTATGAGGACACCTAGGTCTCATTGCATCTCCCCCTTTTCCAATCTATTGCCTTTCGGATCATAATTCCCCTTCTTGTTGTAGCTAATAAAGTGGATAACTTTACATTTATTCATATTATACTTCATTTGCCATGCATTTGTCCACTCATTCTACCTGAACACATCAAAATGAGGCACCTCTGCACCCTCCTCTGTAGTATTTACAAACTTGGAGATATTACGTTTACTTCCATCAACTAAATTGTTAAGATATATGGTAGTGAATCACTGTAGTCAAGCACCGATCCCTGCCAGACTCCCTAATCACTACCTGCCATTCAGAAAAAGATGCATTTATGCTGACTCTTTGTTTCCTGTCAGCTAACCAGTTCTCAATCCAATGTGCTTTAATTTTACATGTTGATCTCTTTCATGTGATCTTATCGAAAGCCATTTGAAAGTCACAAGTAAACTAAGGCTCCCCTTATCAATTCTACTCATTGCATTCTCAAAAACCTCCAGTAGATTTATCAAGCATAATTTCCCTTTTGCAAATCCATGCTGACTCTCTGATCTTGTCACTGTTTTCCAAGTGTTCTCCTATTAAATATAATATAATAAACTCTTGCATTTTCCTTATTACCAATGTAGGCAAACTTTCTATAATTTGTTGTTTCTTCCCAACCTCCTTTTCGAAATAGTGATGTTACTTTGCTACTTTCCAATCCATAGAAACTGTTCTAGACTTTTGAAAGATGACCACCAGTGTATTCATTATTTTTCGGGCCATTTCCTTACTAACTCTGGGATGTAGATTATCGGGCCCTGGGGATTTATTGGTCTTTAATTCCATCAATTTTCCCAATACCATTTCCCTCACAATGTTGAGTCCTTCAGTTCCTCCCTCTCATTAGATACTGTGTTCACTAACATTTTTGGGATATTTGTGTCTTCCTTTGTGAACCAGAACTAAAACATAGATTGGCCTACAATATTTTTGTTTTCCATTACAAGTTCCTCTGTTTCTGACTGTAAAGGACCTACATTTGTTTTCACGAATCTTTTTCTATTTACATACCTATAGAAGCTTTTGCAATCAATTTGTATGTTCACTTGTATTCTATTTTCCACATCTTAATCAATCTCTTTGCTCCCTTTGCTGAAATCTAAATGGCTCCCAGTGTTCAGATCTGCTGCTTTTTAGACTAATTTGGATGCTCATTTCTTGGATCTAATGTTAGCTATAATTTCCCTGGTTAGCCATGGTTGGGCCAACTTTCCCATTTCATTTTTGTGCCAAGCAGGAATGAGCAATTGTTGCAATGTGCACTTTAATGATTTGCCATTACCTATCCTCTGTCATTCGTTTGAGTAACATTTCCCAATTTCTTATAGCCACGTGCCTTATACCATCATAGTTTTCTTTATTTGGATTCAGGGCCTAGTCTCAGAATCAACTAAGTCACTCTCCATCTTTATGAATAATTCTATCATATTGCAATTGTCTATTTTTACATCTCCAGGTAAGTTTGAAGTCTGATTATCACAATTTAGTATACCAAAAACCATACTCTTAAATAGGTGTCACCAGCACTGGCACAAAACCCTGTTTCACCCTTTTCTTAAAGTGATTCCCAGTGTTTCCTGCTCGAAGACAATAGACAATAGACAATACATGCAAGGAGTTGGCCATTTGGCCCTTTGAGCCAGCACCACCATTCATGGCTGATCATCCACAATCAGTATCCTGTTCCTGCCTTATCCCAATAATCCTTGATTCCATTATCCTTAAGACCTCTATCCATCTCTTTCTTGAAGGTATCCAGAGACTTCTGGGTGAAGATATTTCTCCTCGACTCTGTTCTAAATGGCCTACCCCTTATTTCTAAACTGGGTCCTCTAGTTCTGGACTCACCCATCAGCGGAAATATGTTTCTTGCCTCCAGAGTGTCCAATCCTTTAATAATCTTATATGTCTCAACCAGATCCCCTCTCATCCTTCTAAACTCAAGTGTGTACAAGCCCAATTGCTCCAATCTTTCAACATATGATAGTCCAGCCATTCTGGGAATTGACCTCATGAACCTATGCTGTACTCCCTCAATAGCCAGAATGTCCTTCCTCAAATTTGGAGACCAAAACTGCACACAATACGACAGGTGCGGTCTCACCAGGGCCCTGTACAGCTGCAGAAGGACCTCTTTGCTCCTATACTCAATTCCTCTTGTTATGAAGGCCAGCATGTCATTAGCTTTCTTCACTGCCTACTGTACCTGGATGCTTGCTTTCAGTGGAGAAAGTGAGGACTGCAGATGCTGGAGATCAGAGCTGAAAATGTGTTGCTGGAAAAGCGCAGCAGGTCAGGCAGCATCCAAGGAACAGGAGAATCGACGTTTCGGGCATAAGCCCTTTCTCCTGAAGAAGGGCTTATGCCCGAAACGTCGATTCTCCTGTTCCTTGGATGCTGCCTAACCTGCTGTGCTTTTCCAGCAACACATCTTCAGCTGCTTGCTTTCAGTGACTTTTTCACGCAGAGGCTGCTACATGTATGGATGAGCTGCCAGACGAAGTAGTGGAGACTGGTACAATTGCAACATTTAAGAGGCATTTGGATGGGTATATGAATGGGAAGGGTTCTGAGGGATATGGGCTGGGTGCTGGCAGGTGGGACTAGATTGGGTTGGGATATCTGGTCGGCATGGACGGGTTGGACCCAAGGATCTGTTTCCATGCCGTACATCCCTATGACTCTATGACTCTATGACTAATGTGCAAGAACACCTAGATCTCGTACTTCCCCTTTACCTAACTTGACATCATTTAGATAGTAATTTGCCTTCCTGTTTTTTCTACCAAAGAGGATAACCACACATTTATCCACATTAAACTGCATCTGCCATGCATCTGTCCACTCACCTAGCCTGACCAAGTCACCCTGTATTCTTATAACATCCTCCTCACGTTTCACCCTGCCAACCAGCTTTGTGTTATCAGCACATTTGTTAATATTACTTTTAATGCCTTCCTCTATATCATTAATGTACACTGTAAACAGCTGTGGTTCCAGCACCAAACCTTGTGGTACCCCACTGGTCACCGCCTGCCATTCCAAAAGGGACCCGTTTATCACTACTATTTGCTTCCTGTCAGCCAGCTAATTTTCAATCCAAGTCAATATTTTGCTACCAATATCATGTGCACTAATTTTGCTCACTAATCTCCTGTGTGGGACTTTATCAAAGGCTTTCTGAAAGTCCAGGTACACTACATCCACTGGATCTCCCTTGACCATCTTCAGAGTTACATTCTCAGAAAATTCTAGAGGATTAGTCAAGCACATTTTCCCCTTCACAAATCTATGCTGACTCTGACCTACCCTGTTACTGCTATCCAAATGAGTCGTAATTTCATCTTTTATAATTGACTCCAGCATCTTTCCCACCACTGACATGAAGGGAAGACATGAAAGGGAAGCAAAAGAAATAAGTTCAAATAGAAAAATGAAATTAACTAAATGAATAATTAAACACTTGGTTTTATTATTTAAAAATAGGAAAGAGTAAAGCCTAAACAATACTATTGATGCTACTGAATATCTCAGCTTCTTGGTCTGAACGAAAGTTTGAGTCTCACCTTCATTTTCTTCCAGATCCGTGTTCCTTACTTTCTGGTAAATGATTCGAAGGTGACTCCAATCACTTGGTAGATTAATCTGTTATGGAGATCTCATTTAGTTTGTACTTTGTTCAGATCACATCTCATTCCCTGCTTCTTGTTCTTGTTCAGAGGCACCTCTCGCTGTTTTGTAAAGTGCCTGCGTAATTTAATCACTCATGTTTCCCTCCACCCTGTCATAACCTTTTTCTAATGAAAATAAACATCAATATAAGTGCTGGAAGCTGACCTGTTAGCATACAGAAGAACAGCAAAGCATTTGGTGTCATAATTATGATACCACCAGGTAGAACGGTTATTCTTGACTGTTTATAATGGAATGGACCACATTACTCAAGCGAGGTGATACTTACAGAATATTTCTTGTATTTTTAACAGTAATGTAATATTGTTGCAAGCTGGGCAGAAATGATGGTTTCAAATAATTTGATTTGTGTCTATTTATTTTGTCAGCAAATTTATTTTGCTTCAGACTTATAGTTACTCGACTTGCCCAATAGATACATACTTGTCTTTCTATGAAGTCAAGTGCAAGTTCTAAACTGTGTTTTAGTTTGCATTAGTGAGTTTGAAAGTGTGCAGTGTATTCAGATTTTAGTTTTTACAGTTTTACTTTGGTGTAAAGACAAACTGTTTTGCCTTAAAGGTACCCTTGTAGTATAAATGAGGAATGAAGGGCTGAATTAAAGTTGAAACAAATGTATTAAACCTGCCTGATTGAACAAAGGCGGGTCAAACAGTCAGGGCAGGCAGGAACAAAGCAGAGAACAAGGTAGGACTGATAAAATAAACTGCATTTATTTCAATGTAAGAGGCCTAACAGGAAAGGCAGATGAACTCAGGGCATGGTTAGGAACATGGGACTGGGATATCATAGTAATTACAGAAACGTGGCTCAGGGATGGACAGGACTGGCAGTTTAATGTTCCAGGATACAAATGCTACAGGAAGGATAGAAAGGGAGACAAGAGAGAAGCAGGAGTGGCATTTTTCATAAGAGATAGCATTACAGCTGTACTGAGGGAGGATATTCCTGGAAATACATCCAGGGAAGTTGTTTGGGTGGGACTGAGAAGTAAGAAAGTGATGATCACCTTATTGGGATTGTATCATAGAACCCCCTGGCAGTCAGAGGGAAATTCAGAAACAGATTTGTAAGGAGATCTTAGTTATCTGTAATAATATGGTAGGGGATTTTAACTTTCCAAACATAGACTGGGACTGCCATAGTATTAAGGTTTTAGATGGAGAGGAATTTGTTAAGTGTGTACAAATGGCTTTGTGCATGGGAAATCATGTCTCACAAACTTGATTGAGTTTTTTGAAGAAGTAACAAAGAGGATTGATGAAGGCAGAGCGGTAGATGTGATCTATATGGACTTCAGTATGCCGTTCGACAAGGTTCGCATGGGAGACTGGTTAGCAAGGTTAGATCTCACGGAGCATAGGGAGAACTGCCATTTGGATACAGAACTGGCTCAAAGGTAGAAGAAGGTGGTGGTGGAGGGTTGTTTTTCAGACTGGAGGCCTGTGACCAGTGGAGTGCCACAAGGATTGGTGCTGGGTCCTCTACTTTTTTGTCATTTATATAAATGATTTGGATGCAAGCATAAGATACACAGTTAGTATGTTTGCAGATGACACCAACATTGGAGGTGTAATGGACAGCGAAGAAGGTTACCTCAGATTACAACAGGATCTTGATCAGATGGGCCAATGGGCTGAGAAGTGGCAGACGGAGTTTAATTCAGATAAATGCAAGGTGCTGCATTTTGGGAAAGTGGTGGCGGCTGGTACAATTGCAACATTTAAAAGGCAACTGGATGGATATATGAACAGGAACTGTTTGGAGGGATATGGGCCAGGTGCTGGCAGGTGGGATTAAGAATGTTATATGTGTCAATGAGATAATCTCTTATTGGTCTAAACTCGAGTGAGTGGAGTCTCAACAGTTTAATCTTTTCTCATAACATAATTACTCCATACCACCGATCATCCGAGTGAACCTTTTCTGAACTGCTTTAATGAAATGATATCTTTCCTTAAATAAAGGGACCAAAACTGCTCACAGTACTACAGATATGGTCTCACCAGCACCTTGTACAGTTACAGTTAGACTTTCTTACTATTATACTCCAACTCTCTTGAAATGAGGGTCAACATTTCATTAACTTTCCTGATTACCTGCTGCACCAATGTGTTAGCTTCCTGTATTTCATGTACAAGTACCTCCAAGTCACTTTGTAATGCAACTTTCTGCAGTTTTACTGCAGGATAATAAATAATATTCTTTTTAAAAAATTCTCCTTTCCAAAATGAACAACTTAACATTTTCCCACTTTATACTTCATTTGCCAACATTTTGCCCACTTGTTTGACCTTTCGATATCTCCCTGTAAACTATTTGTACCCCTTTCACAACCTTTCCATTAATGTTTGTATTGTCTGCAAGTTTGGCTGCAATACATTCACTTCCTCCCTCCAAATCATTGATATGCATAGGAACCTCAATTATCCAAATGAGATGGGCTGGCAATATTTTGTTCAGATAATTGATTATTCGGTTAATTGATTCAATGCTTTTCCTCTGGGGCTTGGAGTCTTCTGAAGTTTCCTTTTTCCTCGCTATGCCTGCCTTGCTCCCTCTCTCTGTCTCAGGGTTTGTGTCTGAGCAGAAACACACTTGTGTGTAAGGGACCTGCAGCATTGCTGAAGCCTTCCACATCCCCTCCCCCAATCAATTCAATGGGATTAACACAGTGAGACTAGGCAGCAGCATAAGGCATGCGAGTCCTCGACCCCGCCCCCAACCCCGGCCCTGTCTGCCCCCCAACCCCCGTCTGCCCCCCCAACCCCATCCAACACTGCTCCCTGCCCGCCCCCACTCACTGTCCGCACCCCCGTCTGTGCCCCCACACCCATTTGACCCAGCCGCCCCACCCCCATCAGCACCCGTGAGCTCCCGTGAGACTCTCGTTCACCCCCCGACCCCCGCCTCCCTAGGGAAGCCAGACTGGACACCAACAGTAAGACTGCTGCATCCTTTAGGGGAGTGAGTCTCAAAATAGCGTACATACACACACACAATCTTTTACTGCAACGTTTTGACAGGTTTCACCTTTGCCCTGTACAGGACAATGTTGGAGAGATTCTCTGGAGGGGGGTGGTGGTTAGCGTACACCCCTGTGTAGAACTCCAAGGAAAGTGTGGGAGGAGAGAGGGCGCATGCATCATTCATTTGGCGACAGTGTCTGGACTCCAATCGATGTCCAGGACTGTTCTCGGCAGCATTTTAGTAAGCTGAGTTTTTTTTAAATCTTTGGAAACAAAAGACACAATCAGTGTTGAAACACCTCTTTGATGGAATATTTCTATTGGGACCTTGAGATCTTCTTCGGATAATCCAAAATTTGGATAATTGATATTTGGATAATCGAGGTTCCTCTGTATATTGTAAAGAGTTGTGGTCCTAGCACTGATCCCTGTTGAACCCCTGTTGTCACCATCCTGAAAAAGAAGCCCTTTTCCTCACTCGCTCTTTATTGCCAATAACCAATTCCCTATCCATGCCAATAAATAACTTCCAGCACTGTGGGTTCTTACCTTACGACTTAATCTTTTGTGAAGTACCTTATTGAATGCCTTCTGGAATTCTAAATACAACACATCGACTAGTTTCCCTTTATCCACTGTGGTTGAGACCTCCTCAAATAATTGAAATTAGACATGAAGCCATGCTGACTCTCCTTGATTAAATTATGACTGTCCAAATGTTCTGCTATTAATTCTTTAATAATTGATTCCAGTACCTTCCCAACAATAGGTGTTAGCCTAATTGGGCCTACACTTACCTGCTTTATTCCTTCCTATTTTTCTGGATAGATTGGCAGGTTTACAATCCTCTGGTACTTCTCCAAAATCCAGCAAGTGTTTTGAAAATTACAAACAATGCATCCACTATCTCTGTAGCTACCTCCTTTACATTCCTAGGATACAAGCCATCAGAACTATTAGTTTGTCTAATACTACTTCTCTACTAAAGGTGATGGTACTTAATTCCTCCCCTATATTCTTTAGAATTAATGGAGTATTCAAAGTATTGTGCACTGTCTGTATTTTCAATATTTTTTCCAATCTAGATCAAATCCTGTTATTACATGTGTCCAAATGTTGTGCTATGCAGCTTTTGCAGTGAAAATTACAAGAAAGACCAATTTGAAAACACGTTTATTGCTTGGTGGAGGTGGACATTTATTGTTCAAATGCGATTTACTGTAAATAGATCAATGAATATTGCAAAGCTGAACCAATCCATAAGATGGCAGTATTCTGCATGTCTGCAACAAAAGGAGATTGCGAACTCTAGTAAATGAGACTAAAGTTTAAAGGTGATAGAATGGAAATTAATTCAAAGATAGCTATTGGCATTAAGTAACAGAAGCAACAAATTCTAACAATAAAGATAAATTAACAGTTGAGATTTTAATATTTATGTTATGTATATGAGGCATAAAAAAGTAAACTAGAAAGAAAAAAAAACAACCTCAATAAGATTAAAACACAAAATAACAATCAAGAATGCTACATAAAGTATCAATTAATTTAATACTGAAAAGAAAAGGATCCACTCACAATAAAAGGTTTTGAAGTGTGGTTAAGTGAGACTGTTGGTTTAGGAGTGATATGGTAAAGAGGCAGGTCACCACATCAGCTGCCACAGAGGTAGAAGAGATAGAGAGAGTTCCTGTTATTTCAGAGTTTACTTCATGGTATGAAACAGATGGGAGTCCTCTGTGAAAAACATATTCTGTGAGAGAAAGGTAATGGAGAGGTTGTCACTGCTATCAATACTTGTACAATGACAAATTTAATTCAGTTTGGAAAGGCATTCTGAGCATTGTGAGTTATGTTTTTGTTAAGTTTATTCTAAGATATGCAGCTTAATATTACACAAGATTCTTGTCATGTCATATGTACCTTGTATTTATTATGTGGAATAAAATATGCTAAAAGGTAAAAAGGTAAAGGGGCAAGAGACAGCACTTGATCAGTTCCATTTATTTTATACTTAGATACATGTTATGTTTGTATTTTAAATTAGGATTTGATAAAACAAATATGCATCAAAGAGAATGTTTTTCAGTTTCTTAATTGACAGCTGTTTTTTTACCCATTTCACTGGATATCAGAGAATATTGAAGTTGCATTATGTTAGAAAGAACGTTAAGAAAAGTATGAAGAGTTGGTGGGAAACACCTTAGGAAAGCGAGTGAAATGATAGTTTCTATGAAATGATGGGAACTAATTCAAACTCTAGTGGTTAACATTGATAAAATCTGTTTAGTTTTGGTGTATTAACTTTTAAAAGGTAAAACCTGATTGGAAATAGGCTGTGAATGTGTTGTTTAAAAAAAACATTTTTAAATGAAAACCAATATTCTCTGTTAGCAGTTTAGATTCTGGCATGCATAGGTGTTTGGAAAATATCAAACATGTTGTGCATCTTGCAAACATTATCATTGCTGACTTATCTTACAAAATATAATATTTGGTTATGTGTAGAAAATACCATGAAAAATGTTTTAAAAACTTAATGTGTGCTGTTCTGGTTTCGTGGGCTAGGTGGTGCAACTGGATTATCTTGTAGCCTTCCTCACTCTATAAGTTGATTAAAATCTAAACTGGGATCTGTGCGGGTTCTGACATTGTACTGAGGGCTGTTATTAAAGTTTGGAAGTGTTTCCTTAGGTATAATCTTATCTCTACTTTTAAGAGGTAAAAATTCACAGTAAAAATTGATATATACCAGATAACACAAAACTAGCTTGTGTACAGCATTGCATTAAGTATCAAAATATTCATTTTGAGGACTGTACAAATAACTAATAATACATAATTCTCCTTGCTCGAAATTATACTTTGTATGATTCATCATGAAAAAAAGGGTGAATCTTCAGATTTAGATAGTTCTTAAAGACTTGAGTCACCCTAACCTATTTTCACAAACCTTGGGCTTTCTGTCTTTTGTTAAATACTTAAGTTGACAGGAGCCTCTTTTATGAAATGAATCATTGACATTGACTGCCCACTGAGAAAAGACTTTAAAGTAAAGTTAAAAATCACGCAACACCAGGTTTAGTCCAACAGATTTATTTGGAAGCACTAGCTTTCGGACCGCTGCTCCTTCATCACCTGATAGGTCAACCTGTTGGACTATAATCTGGTGGTGTTGTGTGATTTTTAACTTTGTCCGTCCTAGTCCAACACATCATGTCTACTTTGAAGTAAAGTTGCCATAGCCCCAGAGAACTGTGTCTCATTAGAGAGGGACAAGTGGAGGTAGTTTATTCTGAGGGTCATCATGAGGGGAGTGATTGAGAAGGAGGAATCTTCATGGCAACCTCAACCAGTACTGAAATTGAACCTGTACTTTTGATATCACTCTGTATTGTTAACTAGTCATCCAACCAACTAAGCTAACTGACCATCAACTGCAATTAAAAAGTAACAGTGATTAGATTAGATTCCCTACAGTGTGGAAACAGGCCCTTTGGCCCAACAAGTGCACAGCGACCCTCCGAAGAGTAACGCACCCAGATTCATTTCCGTACATTTACCCCTGACAAATACCTTAACACCATGGGGCAATTTAGCATGGCCAATTCACCTGACCTGCACATCTTTGGACTGTGGGAGGAAACCAGAGCACCCGGAGAAAGCCCACGCAGACACAGGGAGAATGTGCAAACTCCACACAGACAGCTGCCTGTGGCTGGAATTGAACCCAGGTTCCTGGCACTGTGAGGCAGCAGTGCTAACCACTGAGCCACCATGCCACTCACCACTGAACCACCATAATGTGATTAATTTCAGGCAAGTCTGCTTTGCACTCTAAGCTGAGGACATTGATTGAAACTACTTGTAATTAGTTATCTTCCATTAAATGCAGGTTGGTTAGATATGCTATCTTGTTGTCACTTATGTATTTCTATGTGATTTGATCCCCTCTTTTTAAACTTCCTTTCTGTAAATATTTTTATTGATTTTTTAGTACGTGGCTAAATTGCACTTCAAATAAATTTAATTAACTAGATTAAAATTGAAGGAGAATCAATTCCAAAGTTTTCTTGAGTACAAGTGAGTGGAGTTATTGCCTAGTAAAGCTGATAAAAATAATGAAACAATGCACTAACAATCACGTATATACAAAGACAGGTGATAACATTGTGAAGAGAAAGCACTGGAGGAAGGTATTTGTACATGGAGGTGGTCAGGCAAGCTGCAGTTTAACATTATTTTAACATGTCCTTAAGTTACGAGAGTGAAAACCAAAGTCTCAATTGTTCAGCTGTTTGTCCTGTTTTCTCAGGCGTGATGAAGCTTGAAGATAACCATCATGTCTGGCTGAACAGTGCTTTTACTAAGTTGCATTTTCACGCTGCCTGTACAATCTGTAGTGAGAATCTTAAATGAATAAAATAAAAATCATGTGGGAATAGTTTTCTAAGTTTTTTCTTTCTTAGTTAAGGAAATGTTTTTAATCATTAAAGGTGCAACTTTAACATAACTGACCCAATGGGAATAGAAGCAGATAGCCTTCCTTACACCTGCTCAATCATACTCTTCACTGAAATGAGCAGCTTTCCCCATACTGTAATTCCCATTAGGGTTTTAGGTTAACGTTAATCCCCTGATATTGGATATGATGGTCCTTCATTGAACTGGATCAGAAACTCAATTTTTATACAGAAATGCAGTTTTCTGAATATTCCATAATTTAAATGTGAGTGCTGTGAATTGGTGTTGAACATAAAACCGTTTTGCATCTGAAGGTGCTGAACTCTCATCCTATTTTAACCAAGAATCATTTTTCTTTACTTCTGTCAGATACCAGTCATTATGGAAATGAAGATGCCTTTACGACTGTTACCTGATGACTTCTTATATGCAGAAACCAGGCCCATCAAAAATACCCAGAAGGAAGTCATAGTTTCAATGGAAAAGCTTTATGAGACAGAGACGGTTACACCAGTTCATGGCCAACTTCGGCATTCCCCATTACCACAGAGCAAACCAGTGGGAATGATGCCGTTAGAAACACTGCCTTTGGACAAAAAAACTTTTGAAGATAAGGCCCTGGAACAAATGCTTTTAGAATGCGAACCATCAAAAAACAAGTCCTGCGACTTTAGCCAAATAAAAGCAAAATCTTTGGAAGAGCATATATTGCGATTGCAAAATCTCTGTCGCATTTGTGGAGTTGCCTTTAACACCAATTGTTATGATATGAAATACCCAGTAAATGGTCCTGTTGATGATGTCACCCAAGAGGTGCTCAGGAAAATGGGATATGGCGAGTGTTTTTGGCCAGAACTCATCCGTAACACATTTAGGATTGATGTCAAGACAGATACAGAAGCCAGATATCCCACTCACTTCTGCTTTAACTGTTGGCGTATTGTGATTCAGACAATTAACAATACAACGAATGAAGATGCATTCTTTCCGATCTGTACAATCGTTGAGTGGAAACCACATTCCAATCTTTGCAGCATTTGCAATTTTTTGAGTGGGGCCCGCAAACGAAAAGGTCTGAAACGAAGTCCACCAGTCACAAAGAAGCCCAAAGTCACAACTGATGCTCCAGTCAGACCAAGAGTCATTAAAAGAAAAGATCAGGTGACTAGCACAAGTTTGTTATTGGCCAGAAAGATTGTCAACTGCAAGAAGTTTCATCTAACTTCAAAACTCCTTGTGCTTGATTATCCCAATAATTTTATCCAGTCCGTGTCATGTCAGGTTTGTGAGCACTTACTTGCTGACCCTGTGCAATCACCTTGCAAGCACCTGTTCTGCAGAACGTGTATCCTCAAATGCATTGCTGTCCTAGGCAAGTATTGCCCAGTTTGTAGATTTCCTTGCGGTCCCAAAGAGCTCTTAAGCCCTGTTAAATCATTCATAAATGTTCTCAATTCACTTGTGCTCAAATGTCCAGCAACAGATTGTGAAATGGAGGTGAGACTCGGTGAATATTCGAATCATGCTCAAAACCATAAAGAAACAAGAATGAAGCACGCTTACTCACCAGTGAACAAGGGAGGTCGTCCAAGACTACATTTGCTTTCTCTCACCCGAAGAGCTCAAAAGCATCGTCTGAGAGATCTGAAACTTCAGGTGAAGGCTTTCGCAGACAAAGAGGAAGATGGTGACGTAAAATCCGTTTGCCTGACTCTGTTACTTCTGGCACTCAGAGCTGGCAATGAGCACAGGCAAGCAGATGAGCTGGAAGCGGTAATGCAGGGGAAAGGATCCGAACTGAAGCCAGCAGTCTGCCTTGCCATTAGAGTGAACACATTTCTGAGTTGCAGTCAGTATCATAAAATGTACAGGACCGTCAAAGCAACAACTGGGAAGCAGATCTTCCAGCCGTTGCATGCTCTTCGAAATGCAGAAAAAATACTGTTGCCAGGTTATTATTCATTTGAGTGGCAGCCCCCTCTGGCAAACGTCTCGACAAACACTGAAGTGGGAATTATAGATGGTCTGAGTGGATGGACACAATGTATCGATGATTATCCAATGGAAACCATTTCAAGACGGTTTAGGTATGATGTGGCACTAGCTGCAGCAGTGAAGGAGCTCGAGGACGATATTCTAGAAGGTTTAAAACGCCATAGCGTAGACGAGTTTGTGAGTGGACCGTTTACTGTTGTAATCAAGGAGTCTTGTGATGGAATGGGCGACGTCAGCGAGAAACACGGATGCGGTCCTCCTGTTCCAGAAAAGGCAGTGAGGTTTTCCTTTACAATCATGAGCATAAGTGTGATGAATAACAACGATGAGAAAGTGGTCATTTTTGAGGAGTTGAAGCCTAATTCTGAGCTGTGCTGCCGACCACTTTCCCTGATGTTGGCGGACGAATCTGACCACGAAACGTTGACAGCGATCCTGGGCCCAGTAATCGCCGAGCGAGAAGCTATGAAGACTAGTGATTTGATCCTTGAGATTGGGGACTTGCATAGATCCTTCCGATTTATCTTTAGGGGCACAGGGTATGATGAGAAGCTTGTTCGGGAAATGGAAGGCCTCGAAGCCTCGGGCTCGATGTTCGTCTGTACGCTGTGCGATTCCACACGATATGAGGCTTCCCAGAACCTGGTTTTTCATTCCATAACAAGGAGCCACGAAGAGAACTTGGTGCGCTATGAGATTTGGCGCTCCAACCCGTACTGCGAAACCGCGGAGGAGTTGCGTGACCGGGTGAAGGGGGTTTCAGCAAAGCCATTCATCGAAACTCAGCCCTCCATCGATGCCTTGCACTGCGACATTGGAAACGCCACCGAGTTCTACAAGCTCTTCCAGGACGAGATCGGGGAGCTGTACAAAAATCCGAACACCTCCAAGGAGGAGAGGAAGCGGTGGCAAGCGATGCTTGACAAGCACTTAAGGAAGAAGATGAATCTGAAGCCTGTCATGAGGCTGAATGGAAATTTTGCGCGGAAGCTAATGACTAAAGAGACGGTCGAGGCTGTGTGTGAACTGATTCCGTCTGAAGAAAGGCGGCAAATCCTCAGGGAGCTCATGCACCTTTATCTTCAGATGAAACCAGTGTGGCGTTCCACGTTTCCAGCCAGGGAGTGTCCTGACCTTCTTTGTCAGTACAGCTACAATTCCCAGAGATTCGCAGAACTGCTTCATACAGAGTTCAAGCACAGATACGAAGGGAAGATCACCAACTACCTGCACAAAACACTGGCTCATGTCCCCGAGATCATTGAAAGAGATGGCTCTATAGGTGCGTGGGCGAGTGAAGGCAATGAATCAGGCAACAAACTCTTCCGGCGTTTCAGGAAAATGAATGCAAGGCAGTCCAAAAGCTATGAATTGGAAGACATTTTGAAGCACCACTGGCTGTACACTTCAAAATATTTGCAACGGTTCATGGAAGTACACAATACGTTAAAGGACATCAAGCGTGCAACTGTAGAACCTGAACTGATCAGTGCAGAAGATACAATACCTAATGATAATTCATTTGATTTTTAGGCTGATTTATTGGTGCAGAAGTTGATTCTCTGTATCTTTAGCCCACAGGAGACTGTGAACAGTCTGTACAAGGTGGACAGTTGGGCTTACCATGGCCAAGCTTTGAATGCATTATTGGCATTGGTGGAAAAAAAGCTGTGGCTGTACTATTGGAAAGATTATGGTGGAAGCAGTGTTAAACAGGCTCGCTGATAAATCTATGTGACAACCGAAGCCATAATAAGTAATGTTCACAAGTGGGTGAATGTTTCTATGATATTTGGAACCTATGAGATATTCACAGCAAGCAACAATGTTACTTACATTTGGTGCTTAGATGGAAAGGAAAGATGGGCAAGATGTTAGACAACATGCCATTTTTTTCAGGTGAAAGAGCGGGTCATCTTTTCTGAATATCGAGTTCAGTTCTCAAAATTATAAATGGCAGGCTTATTATTGGAGAGGAAATGGTGATGTTCAGTTCCGTTGGTTCTGTTCAATCAGTTCTGTGTTTTTCTATATTCTTATTCAGCTATTTACTGATTTGTTGTGGAAATAATTTAGTTGTGTCGAAAGTTGTTTTGATAATTAGATTAGCCGGTAGGATGATTACGGCTTTACTTCACAGCATTTGTTTTTCCTTAGTAGAGGTTTTAAATAAGTTACTGCACTCCTGTGCCATCAATTCATTTGATCTGGTTTACTGAATAGGTACTAATTACACTGGGCCTAAAATTGACTCATTTATTAGCGCTGCAGGATGATCCTGTACATTGTAAGGCATGTACTGTTACCTCACCATGATCAGTGGAATAGGATGACTATGAATATCTGCTAAACTGATGAGGTGTAATTTCTGGACTATCCTTAGTCAATTTGTAGTTAATTGTCTTTTAAACAGATCAACTATTCATTTGAACAGCTTCATTTGTGTTTTAGGTAAAGGATATTTCTACTTCACAGCAGAATTTCTCTGTACGTTGGGAATTGTGAATTTGTTTTCTCTTTATGTACATTTTCTCCTCAAAGATTTTACAATTGAGAAAAAAGAATTTATGTCGGTGACTTTTATGACACCTAACATATAACTAACACACCCTTTGGAACTTTCTTGATGTCAAACACTAGCAGATCTACCGTGAGTTAGACTTTCTACTCTGCAATAATGGAAGCATTCACAACAAATTTGGCAAGTTCCACTTGAAGCATGCGTTACACTTTAGGGAGTGTGAACTACATATAAAACCGATGAGAAATTCCTGCATTGCATAGTTATTAGAGTGTAAATCAGATGTAAAGTACACATTTGTTCAGAGATCAGTCCCACTGCTACCTTTGTATGGCACAGGACGTTCTTTTGTATGGCACAGGATTTCTACTTGAATGTGTAAGATATGGACCTAAAGTCTGATAAAGGATCTGATTGCAAACTTATTGGTTAATCTCTGCCTAGTTCAAAACTTTTTCATAGCCAGTTTATCAGACAACTGAAGATATGCAGTTAAAAGTTTGTTTTTAAAAATACATCTAGTGGATTCAGCAGAATGCATTCCAACTCCATAGGAGACCATCCTCCTCCCTATAACTTGATCCAATTGTTTTCCTGGGATTTTGAGGGTCACTGCCAATACAGGTGTCAAGAAATTGATCCCTCTCATCATGTCAGTTGCATATGGATATGACTAATATTGAGCATTTATTGTCATTATTCCAATAAGGCCTGACGGCTAATTTCTTTCCTTGCTTTAAGGACCTGAGTTTGAACCCCAAAATGAGCCAACATGAGCTGTGTTTATAATACATTAATTTTATTGCGTTCATCATTCACTTCTGATAAGCATCACAAGTCATTGTAATCACAGTTTGACACTCCATTGTCATAATTGAGATGTCATGTTTTAACGTGTGAGCAACCTTACGGGAGATCTGCTAGTATTGTTGATTGATAGAAAAGATATTGGATGTACACAAGCATTTACTTTCATCATTTTATCGTATGTCTATTAAATCTATTCAATTGAGATATTAGTTTGCGGCCATCTTGGAACCAAATTGTGGTTTTAACAAATGACAAATGATACCTGTTGCTATAGTTACAAGTCTCTAGTTATTGAGAGCTGAGTTAACTTTTTACTAATAGTTTTCTGCAGGGATTCAAATCGGCTTGGCAACATATAGCACTCGGTTCAAGGACTAAGCAGTCTTTAAATCTTTGGCAGACTTATTTATTTTTCAACTTTAAGATACAACATGGACAGTTTCAAAATAAGGCGATGCAGGTTAAAAGTTGCTATGCCTGTTGACTGGCAAAGGAAGGTATGATTAACAATGCACCAAATTTATAACAAGGCAAATTTTAATTGGTTAACTCAGCTACACATATTACTGCAGGATTGAGTCAAATGCCTGAATTATTTTAATAGATACTGGAAAGGTATACATTTTATAATAGATTTATTCCTTAAATTTATTTCAATGCATGGGTTGTTGTCTTTTTTTGATTAATCATGGAACTCAAGTCATATTTGCAGAATTGTTTATTTTTCAATTCTGTATGGTAGTGCTTATAATGTTTCACAGGGTTTGGATGCTATTGGGTTCTAATATTGAAATTTACTGCAATCTGTTATATCTCTGGAATAATTTTCCTTATATGTAGCAAGTTTTGATGTAAAAAAATTTGTGCTAAATGTTAAGCTGCCAAATTTATTAGGATATATTAGGATATACACTCATTGTAAATGTCAACTGTTGCTCAGCTTTTTCGAAAAATAAAGATTTACAGCTTTGAAGAGTTTTGTTGTGGACAATTTGTAACCTACAATGTTTTCTGGTAATGTTCAATTACGTTTGTTCTTTTTTACTCATTGACTAAATTGTCAGGAGATGGTCAACATTTGATTTCTCTGATTGAGAAAGTTGACGTCAACTTAAAACTGGGGTGAAGTCTGTGGGCACATTGGTTCAAATGGATGCCCGGATGAAATTCAGGTTTGGGCCTCATTTAAATATATTGGTGAGAAGCCACCTCTCAGGCACCCCACTGCAGATCCACTGGATCTGCGAGGGATGGAAACCAGCTGGATCCTACACACCGAGGTGACACCACTCTGTGTTTGGGAAAGGAGGTAATGGTGAGGGAGGGGGCTGAAGGATCTCGAATGCCCCAAAGTTTCTTTGTTGATCTATGATGAATTATAATATTCAATATTTAGTGTAACTGGGCCTGGTGTAATTAGTTGGTGCAGGTACAGCACATGTGTGGCACGTGTGTGGTGTGAAAAGATTAATTTAAATCATGCTGTAACTGAGCACCTGATCCTGATATCGTTAAGAGAGAAGTTACCAGTCTAGAATGAGCATGTGAGGAGAGAGGTCTTAGACATTACACTCGAGAGCTGTAGCTTGTACTATATATAGGTGGAAATAAACAAAGTTTTACGGTTCATAAAGAGTTGACGAATCTCAGGGACAATGACCAAGCAGCCTCAGTGATAGTGTATATACAGCCACCCACAGCCTGACATACTCCAGACTGACATCACGTAGTGCTGGTAGTAGGACTGAGTTAAGCACAAGGTAAATTAACATGACCCACTCATTTGCTGCTGAGTTTATAACTGGGGTCCTCACACCAGCATACTCTTTGTTGCCAATTTAAACATCTCATTTATTACTGTCCTTATCTGACTCCTTTGTATTTCTGGTGCAACTAAATGGGTGCCAGAATTCCTCTCCTCCAGCTTAACCATTCCATGTGTTTCATTGTGAGTGTATAGTGCTTCAGTGGGCTTCTTCCACCTTTTCCTGTTTTCCCTCAGGGGCTTATCATAAATTCATGAAATTTTATCCACATATTTTCACAGTGATTCTTCTGTTAATTTCTCATTTGTTTAACTCATTGTCTGTGGAGATGCACTGTTGATGCTATTGTTTTCTGAGAATCCTTTTTACTCTTGTTCATGCCACTATCATTCCATAACCATTCTGACTTTTAGATAAGGGCTTAGAGAATTTTGTAAGTCATGGTGAAAAAGAAGGTAGCCCAGACACCATGATAAGCCACCTATAGTTGACTTGTTATAGTTAACGATCCAGGATTTATCAATATATCATTTCAGTGGCATCACACTGTAATCTTTTCTATAAATTCTGTGTCGTATGATGTTTTTCTCCACAATCTCCTAATGAAGGAGCAGCGCTCTGAAAGCTAGTGCTTCTGAATAAAACTGTTGGACAATAACCTGGTGTTGTGTGATTTTCAACATAGTTAATTTGATAAGACTTCAGGACCAGATGAGAGGCACTCAACAACATAGTAAGGGAAATGTGAGTGGAAAATGCACAGGTACTGCCCATAAGTTTCAAGTCTTCCCAAGACTTGGGGTTTAGCAGCAGACTTGAGAATTGCAAATGTTGTAAAATTGTTCAAAAAAGGGGAAGCCCAGAACCTGCAGACGTGTCAATTTAATGCCATCGGTGGGGAAACTTTTAAAAATGATCATTCAGGACAAGATTAATTTTTCCTTTGACAAATGAGGGATATTCTTAAAAAGCCAGCATCAATCTGTTCAGGACATATCATGGACTTCCAAAAGCAATGGATAACAGGCTTCTGCACAGAGTTAGAGCTCATCGAATAGAAGAAACAATAGCAACATGAGGCAGAACAATAGCACCCTTCATCCACAGACATTGGCAATCGACTTTTGCAACACCTCAGGATTCACATGACATCTGTCCAATCCACCTGCAAAATTCTTCTGCAGTTCAATGCAGTACCTCAGGCTGTACTCTCATTGCAATGCTGTGTATACAGCAACACACACCCAGCTTACAGATTGGATCAGGCTGTATCTCAGGGCTTTTCACATGCTCTCTTACTGCTCACTCACTGAGAGTCTGCCTGGATGGTCACAACAGCCCTGCCTTGCCTATCAGTTCAGTCTCACAATCAGGCAGCTTGCCTTGCAAATCAGTAGTACTCAGTCAAGGGCTGGGGTTGGGGGAGTGGGATGTGGGGGGGCATCTTGCTGTATGGTGTAAGGTGGTATACATTGAACTATGTGCCAGCAGTTTACACAATAAACACAAAGCATGCACAGCAAGTAAGTGGCCTTGTCTCAAAGTCTTCAGGGTGTAACCCTCACTAAAGCCCATTGGGCCATTGTTAATCAGGAGTCCTGACCAAGTAAGACCCAAAGGTCATTTGAGAGCTAACGTTCTCACTGGGGGTGTGAGTATCTGAGGCTGGTGAGGGTGGATGGGTTTGCAGGAAGAAGCCTTGTCAAGGCCTCCTCTGAGGCCTTACAGCTCTCTGCCTCAGAGGTGGAGGAGGTGCCCTTCCAGCAAAGCAGCCTTCTTCACTGCAGGGCTACCCACTGGCACCTACATGGCATAACTGAAGGAAGGTGTCACAGCCATTGGCTCGGTGTGGTGCATAATCCGATACCAGTTCAGGGGATTAGCCGTAGTCTAGCAAGTGGCCCACAGACAGTCCTGTGGTTCCTGTGTAGATGGTCTAGGGAAAGGGTAGGACTAACACAGCTGGGGAGATGTACAGGCATCAGTTGAGATTCTGGGCACTTCTCATCCATCACTCTCTGCTTGGGTCATTCACGTAGGTAGGATCATGGTCCATCCATTGATCCGTCCAGAGAAGCTAACGGGGGCGGGGGGAAGGTGCTGCTGTTCGCTGCTGTGGCAGGAGGCTCAGGAACCTATTTGTGGGGATCAGTGGTTTCAGGCTGTGGAGTAGAGGGGAGGAATTCAGTACGGCAAGAATGAGAGCCTGGTTGTGTGGGAGAGTTTTCATCCATCATCCTCACTAACACATAGAGGAATTACAACTACACAGTGAGAACGAAAAGGGTCAGGACCAACACTCCGAGTGTGAGGAGTAAATGTCTCCGCTGTCAGGGAGGGGGTTGCAAGACCAACTGATCTGAGGCTCTGTAGAGAGGTAGAACATTAGGCACAGGCACACACTTTGTACAGGACCAGACCTGTGTTGTCCCCAGATCCTGATAATCCTAGTACATTGGCTCCCTATCTGCTGTCAGACAGACATGCTCCAAACACTACTGACCACTTCATTCAGCACCAACACTTTTCAACACAGAGGACAGGGAAAGATAGGCATCAGGACCAAGAAAGGCAATAGTGTCAGCAGAATCCATTGCCCGATGTCTTGCTTCCAGATGCTGCAGCGTTGACATTGATCCATACAGTGTATGAGATGGACATAATGTCCCACATGATGGTGGCACAGTTCCAATCAGTGCTAGACAGAGCCTCAATCAAACAGATATATTCCCAAATGGAAATGTGAGTATTGGTATACAGTGCAATGTCAGCTAGGCCACCAAAGTGCCTTCAAATTTAAGGAGCACTTGTTGCGAGTGTTGGATAACTAGGAGAAAGTGAGGACTGCAGATACTGGAGATCAGAGTCGAGAGTGTGGTGCTGGAAAAGCACAGTAGGTCAGGCAGCATCCGAAGAGTAGGAATAATGAAGGGCTGATGAAAGGTTTATGCTCGAAACATCGGTTCTCCCGGTCCTCAGATGCTGCCTGACATACTGTGCTTTTCCAGCACCACACTCCCAACTGTTGGATAACGTTGTCCCACTGAGACAGACAACAAATGGTAAGGTGATGGAGCCTTGGATAACAAGAGAACAGGAGTTTCTCATCAAGAGGAAGAAGGATAGCTTACTTATGGTTGAGGAAGCAAGGATCTGGCACAGCTTTAGATAATTACAGGGTAGCTAGGAAAGAAATAAAAAATGGACTGAGGAGAGCTTGGGAGTGAGGGGTGGTGGGGGGGTGGGGTGGGTAGGGGGCACAAAAAAGCCTTGGTGGGAAGGTTTACAAAAACACAAAGGCATTCTACATTTACGTGAGGAATAAGACGATGATCAGAGAGAGGGTAAGGCTCGTCAGGGATAGTGGAGGGAACTTGTGCCTGGAGAGTGAAGAGGTGGAGGAGGCCCTAAATTAGTTTTTTTTCAGCATTCACTAGAGAGAGGGACCTTGTTGATTGTGAGAACACCATGGACCAGGTTAAAAGGCTTGAATAGATTGATATTAAGAAAGTGGATGTCCTGAAAATTCTGGGAAACATCAAGACAGATAAGACCCAGGGCTGGACCAGATATATCCAAGGTAACTATAGGAAGTGAGGATTGAGATTGCTGCGGCTCTGGTGATGGTCTTTGCATCCTCACTCTCCACGGGAGTAGTATTGGATGATTAGAGAGAGGCAAATGTTGTTCCTCTGTTCAAGAACAGGAATAAGGAAATCCTTGGAAATTACAGACCAGTCAGTCTTACGTCTGTGGTAAGCAAGGTATTGGAAAAGATTCTGAGAGATAGGATTTATGACATTTTGTAAAAACATAGTTTGATTAAAGATAGTCAGCATGGCTTTGTGAAGGGCAGGCTGTGCCTCACAAGCCTTATTGAGTTCTTTGAGGATGTGACAAGACAAGTTGACAAAGGTCGAACAATGGATGTGGTGTATATGGATTTCAGTAAGGCTTTGATAAGATTCCCCATGGTAGGGTCCTTCAGAAAGTTAGGAGGTATGGGATACAGGGAAATTTGGCTGTCTGGATACAGAATTGGCTGGCCAAAAGCGCACAACTAGTGGTAGTGGATGGAAAGTAATCACCTTTCAGTCACTGGAGGTCAGTGTCTGGTGGTGTCCTGCAGGGATCTGTTCTTGGGCCTCTGCTCTTTGTAGTTTTTATAAATGACTTGGATAAAGAGGTAGAAGGATGGGTTAGTAAGTTTGTCAATGACACAAAGGTCGCTGGTGTTGTAGATAGTGTCGAGGGCTGTTGCAGGCTACAACAAGACATTGAAAGGATGCAGAGCTGGGCTGAGAAGTGGCAGATGTTCATCCTGGATAAATGCGAAGTGCTTCATTTTGGAAGGTCAAATTTGAATGCTGAATGCAGGGTTAAAGACAGGATTCTTGGCAGTGTAGAGAAACAGGCTTTCATTAACTGGGGATTTGAGTTTAAGAGCCAAGAGGTTTTGCTGCAGCTCTATAAAACCCTGGTTAGACCTTGGAATATTGTGTCCAGTTCTGGTCGTCTCATTATAGGAAGGATATAGATGCTTGAGAGAGACTGCAGTGGGGATTGACCAGCATGCTGCTTGGATTGGAAGGCTTGTCTTATAGAGATTGACTGACCTTGGACTTATCACACACTGGAGAGGAGAAGGAAGAGAGGTGGCTTGATAGAGGTGTACAAAGTAATGAGAGTGATAGATAGAGTAGATAGCCAGAGACTTTTCCCCAGGTCAGAAATGGCTGTTACAAGGGGTCATAATTTTAAGGTGATTGGAGGGAGGTATAGGCGAGATGTCAGAGGTCGGTTCTTTACACAGAGAGTGGTGGCTGCATGGAATGCACTGCTAGTGGTGGTAGTAGAGTCAGAGACATTAGGGACATTTAAGTGACTGCTGGACAAGCACATGGACGGCAATAAATTGAGGGATGTGTAGGTTAGGTTGATCTTAATTAAGATAAAGGCTCAATACAACATTGTGGGCAGAAGGGTCTGTACTGTGCTGCACTGTTCTAAATGTTATCTTCTGTCTTTCCCTCCCACTCCATCTCAGTGCAGTCCATTCTCTGTAGTTGGGGTGGAGGGAGATTGCTTGGCAATCGAGGTTTGCTCAGGTGACCCTGGGTACCTTTGTGTCTAGATTGTAAACCAATGTCTTTCAGGAGGCAGGTAGACTGTCCTTGGCTTGTATTTCCAAGGTGCTGAGCAGGGATGGTAGAATGCAGGAGTAGAACCTGGCTATCTCTGGAGTGCCCTGAAAAAAGACTTTCAGGAGCCTTTGCATGGTCCATTCCCCAGCTGTAGGAACTGGGCATGCTCTGAGTGCCAGTAGCCTGGGCTGTTTATTCCTTGGGCAGCTTCAGCGTTGTTACAGAGAGGTGTTCACCAGCTTGTGCTACCCGATGTTCTGAACCTGACCCTCCCACTGAGGTCGAAGAGTGTGGTGCTGGAAAAGCACAGCAGGTCAGGCAGCATCCGAGGAGCAGGAGAATTGACGTTTCTGGCATAAGCACTTCATCAGGAATTATCTTCCACCTTGGGACCCTCCAGCCACATGGGTTGTGCCAGTTTTCTCCTGCGAGCACTGTATTTTCTCATCCACAGTGGGTGAAGGTCTAATGTTGAGCACTTCCCTATCTGTCCTGACTCTTCCTGCCCTGTTATGGACTGTTTTCCCTGTAATGGGAGAGATTGGGTGAGGTGAACATGGCTGGCACAGCTTTTAGGTCTAGTGCAGGTCATTGAAAAATAGTGAGGGATCCCGTGTGAGCGAATAGGTAGCACAGATGGGGATTAATGTTCTGAGAGGTTGGTGGGGACAATGAAAGGGAAGATGTTGCATGCAATAGTGAGTACTGAAGCGACTTGAAGAGAGGTGTGTGCAAAGGCAAAGATAGAGTGAGTGTGAGGGAGTGGAGAGAGCAGAGTGTGGTACTTAGCCTGGTGGAGTGGAGAAGGTCATTCACTTTCTTGCAGCCATTCCTTCCCTTTACCTTCTCCGCCATTTTTGGGATAGCTGTCCTCTGTCAAACTTCCAAATACCAGTGTTTGCCGAAGTGCACATTGGCCTTTTAAAGGTGGCACAGGAACGTCAGATTTTCAGTAGGTATTCTGGTGGGTAGTGAGTTGTTCTGGGAATGATGGGTAGGAGAAGGTGCCGGTGTCAGACTGGAGTGGACAAAGTTAAAAATCTCACAACCCCAGGTTATTGTCCAACAGGTTTATTTGGAAGCACTAGCTTTTGAGGCGCTGACTCTTCATTGGATGGTTATGGAACATGACCATATGACACAGAATTTATAGCAAAAGGGTTACAGTGTCATGGTGTTGTAATGATACATTAAACAACTTTAGTTAAAATTACACAACACTAGGTAATAGTTCTTAAGCAAATTTAGATTAAGTCTTTCATCTTTTAGAATGGGATATGGTGGTTTAGGTTCTTTAATATGTAAATCCCAGAATGATGCTTAAGTCCATTATGAAGGCTGCCAAAGGTTTGGGGTGGGTAGTTATTGAAGAGAGTATTATAGGATGTGGGGAGAGAAACCCTGTGTGAAACTTGACGGAAATGACACAGTCAAAAAGACACAAGATTCAACCCTTGTCTTCGGAATTGGCTGAGTGTCAGGAAACAGAGGAAATGGCTGATGTTTATTTCAGACTGGATGAATGGGGTTTCCCTGGGCTCAGTGTTAGGCCTACTGCTCTTCCTTTTGTTAATCTTTCACAAGATGTGGATGTTGCTGCCAGACTGTCAGTTGTAACCCATCACTACTTACCGAGAAATCACCAACATTCATTGCAGTGTATTATGGTTGGGGGGAGGAGGCACGTTGCTGAATATTGTGGTGGATGGGGTGTCTCTCAAGCAGAATGCTTTGTCCTGGATGAGGTTGAGCTCTGCAGGTGTTGTTGGAATCACATCCATCCAGGCAAGTGGAAAATATTCCAGCATACTCCTAACTTATGTCTTGAGGATTTTAGACAGGCTTTGGAGAGTCAGGAGGTGAGTTACTTACTGTATCATGCCCAGCCTCTGGTCTGCTCTTGTAGTCACAGTATTTAGATGATTGGTCCAGTTCAGTTCCTGGTCAATGGTGACCTGCAGGTCCTGATAGTGGAGGATTCAGTGATCAAATGCTGTTGAATGTCAGGGAGAGATGTTTTGATGCTCTGTTTTGGGTTGGCCATTGCCTGGCACTTGTGTGGCATGAATGTTACTTACCACATATCTGCCCGAGTCTGAATGTCACCCAGGTTTTATTGAATGGGCACCAACTGTTAGGAGTTAGGAATGGTGCAGAGTATTGTATGATCAGGAAGGAAAGTCCCCACATTGTTGGAGGGAAGGCCATTGATGGAGCAGCTGAAGGTGGTTGGGCCTAGGACACTACCCTGAGGAACTCCTGCAGAGATGTCCTGGAGCTGGGATGACTGATTTCCAACAACCACAACCATTTGCCCATGTACCAGGTGTGACTCTAACCAATGGAGGAGAGTTTTTCTCCACAGCCTCATGACCTTCAGTATTGTTAGGACTCCTTGATGACATATTCAGTCAGATGCTGCCTCCACATCAAGGGCAGTCATTTCTCACTGCTGGAGGTCAGTTCTTTTGTCCATTTTCAGACCAAGGTAATTAGGTCAGGGGTAGACTGCGGTTGACCTCCGCCAAACCGCCAGGATTTGTTGGCTAAGTCTCCTCGACCATTCTCTGGGAAGACGATGCCCCTCCGCGGACCAGCCTCTCCACCAGCACCTGGAAGTCCCTGTCGGAGAAGTACAGTACCATTCGTCAACATCTTTGGTGGAGCAAGGCAGCTTTGCTAAGGTGGTAATTGGCTCAGGTTGAATTTATCCTGCTCTCGGTGGACAGTATATCTGTGCAACTTTCCACATTGTCCTCTCCATGTTTTTTCACAGATGCTGTAATTAAGCTGTACAGTAACATCCTGGCTCTAGGTCTCAGTAGTTCTGGAGCATCAGAAATGTTATATGGATGATCTGGACTTGGTATACTTTGCAGACTGTATTTGGAAGTATTGCGAACTCTGAGGTTAATATAAACTTAGAGTCATAGATATGTACTGCACGGAAACTGACCCTTCGGTCCATCTCATCCATGCCGACCAGCTATCCTAACCTAATTTAGTCCCATTTGCCAGCACTTGGCCCATATCCTTCTAAATGCTTCCTAATCATATAACCAGCCAGATGTCTTTTAAATGCTGTAATTGTATCAGAATCCACCACATCCTCTGGCAGCTCATTCCATACGTGCACCACCCTCTGTGTGAAAAAGTTGCCCCTAAAGTCCCTTTTTATATCTTTCCTCTCTCACCCTAAACCTATGCCCTCTCGTTCTGGACTCCCCCCTCCAGGGACTTTGAAAAGCAAATAAAAACAGGGCAGAATAGACAAACAAGTGGCAGATAGAATTTAGTGTCAGAGAGAGTGAAGTATTTCATTTTGAGAGCAAGAACATGGAGAGACAATAGAAAGGTTCCAATTCTGAAGCAGGAGTAGAGGAATCACTGAAGGCAGCAGAACACTTGCAAGCACCATGAAGAAAACATACAGAATTCAGTACTTCATCAATGGGAGCTCAGACAATAAAAAAAATCAAGGACGTTATCTTGAACCTATATATAAAGAGAAAAAAAGCACTAATTTGCCTTTAAATGGAGTTTTGCATTCAGTTCTGGGTGCTACACTAAAGAAAGAGCATTAGAGATAGTTAAGAGAACACACATGAGAATTAGGGATTAGCGTGGTGCTGGAAAAGCACAGCAGTTCAGGCAGCATCCGAGGATTTCCCTGCTCCTCGGATGCTGCCTGAACTGCTGTGCTTTTCCAGCACCACTCTAATCCAGAATCTGGTTTCCAGCATCTGCAGTCATTGTTTTTACCACATACATGAGAATTATGCAGGAATGAGGAATTTTCATTTTACAAGGTAAGAGTTAGGGCCACCTGATCAGTTATTGTCACAATCACTAAAATAAATCAAAAGAACTGTGAGAAACAACTTCTCCCAGCCCATGGTTTAGGCTCTTGAACTACAGCACTTGTTTCCTTTGTTTCTCCTTCCACCATAATTTTTGTGTTATACCTGCTGGTTTTGTTTGTCTTATTTGCAAATGAATCTGTGTGTTTAAGGTTTTAAAGGGTTATACTTTAACTTGCATTGTAGTATTGAGTAACGCACTGTTCGTCAATTGTTAAAGAACACGTTTGTTTACAAGTTTTACTGTCATTTTCCTGTTAAGTGTGAACCCTGGTGTAGATTACTTTTTTCTGAATAGCAGTTGGTCAGACAAATATACCATCTTGGTGGTTTATTGGGTAGTTATACATTTGAGATAAGTTGTGGAATATTGGGGTATGATTATTTCCAATTGAATCACAACTACTCTATTATCAATATAACATGACCGATTTTAAAAACATTATTTTCCATAATGCGTGATTTGGAATGTTTCAACAGTACCTGCCAAAAGGAAAGTGTTCAAATACATGAAGGGGAAAAGTTTGCAGAGTTATAGAGAAAGATTAGGGTTGTGCAATTACCTGTATTGCTTTCGAAAAGAGCTGGTACCAATTCGATAGGTGGAATAGTCTCTTACTGTGCTGTATAAATCTACAATACCATCATTTTAACTTCCTGACCAATGAAACACTCCCTGGAAAAGTATACTAAGCCTTTCGGGGTGGCTTGTGTAATAACCTTTTATTTACCCTGTTATATCTCATTGTAAGTAATTGGAGGTGAGAAGAACAACAAAACAACATCTTGACAGACTGTTCCACACTGCACCTGATTTCCTTTTTTCAATTGAACCATTAGTCAAAAAGCTTGTAAGTCTAGTTTGCCAATCCATTATTATTTGTTTTGTGTCACTGTGCAAGATGAATTTCACTCTGACCAGCTTTTGACACAGCTCCTTCTCAATTTCAAACAGAACATCAGAGTGGGACACCAAGGGGAAGCTGGAACACCTTCTAAAGTGTAGCAGAGCATCTAGCTGTAGAACTTTCATTTCCACCAACCCGTGACCCTGGAATTATTCTTGGAAAAGGTGATCTATACTCTATTCCAGATGATGGTACAGGTGGTTTAAGTGAAGGAAGAAAACATTGTTAAGACAGAGATAAGTCTACTTTTATAAAGAACAGCAAGTTACAGAGAATCAGATTTATCACTCTTGAAAAAACTATTAATTTATTATTTTCCATTTGTCCAAAGCAGATTTGATCCACAATTTACATTGGGCAAATGTAAATCCCTGAAGCCAAGGGATAGCCTCCTCATTTACTGAGGTTAAGGTGAATACTCTGTCAGTTTCATAACACAAAGGAAATACACATTAAATATTACCTTTCAGATGTAACTGAACTCTCAGTGGTTTAGGGAACTGTTGTTCATCTGTAGTTTAAGTAATTCGCAACCAGCACGTTGCAGTCAATGTTTAACCTAAGCTACAGCTGCCTGCTTGTCTTTACCGTCATACTTCTGTGTGGCTGAGAACCACAAGCTTAATGTATTTGGGCAGAGGTTGTGTGTGGAGGGGCTGTGTGCTAGTCTGGAATATATTTTTGATGTCTACAGCATGGAGTTTATATCCGTTTGAGAACTGAATGGCAACAATGGCAAGCAGCGGCAACTAAATTGAGTTTCTGCCACACCTTTCTTATATCTCTCATCAGCAGCAACGGCTTGCCCTGTACCCAGAGTACACAGCCAAACCACAGAGCTAGTGAACATATGGTTCAGAATGATCTTGGTTTGAGCAGCTAAAATGCTGGAAGACACCCATCTCGTGCAATATAATGTGAATTCTTCATTATTTGCCTACTATAAAATTGAGCTTGCCATCCCTCATAATGCAAAACATTGACAGCAGAGATGAAAACTTCATTCATTGCTAGAGATTGATTTTCTCTCTAAAAATAGGAAAGTGTTGAACAATAAAGGATGTTCAGTCCGCATAGCTCATTTTAACTGGAAAGTCTGTCATCTTGACTTGCATGTGAGCCAGACAACTTTATCACTATCAGTGATAGCTCTATGCCCAGAGACTACAGAATGTCATTTAGTCTCACACCTTAAATGAATGAAGCAATGTTGGAGGCTTTGTCTTTCAGATGTGATGTTAAACTGAGGCCGTGCTTGTCTTTCTAGATGGATATATGAATCTGTGTTGGTATTCAAAGAGGAGTATGATGTTCTCCTCACACAACCCATCTGATTGCTACTTGTGGATACTTGCTGTGTATAAATTGCCCGTGATGTTTGCATCAGCAATGATAACAGGGGTTACTTTCAACTTTAGTAGTACAGGCGTTGACTGGAGAAAGCTGATTGATTGGATTTGGGACCAGTGGGTAACCTGCTCCATCAGATTACCATCCAGACAGTGATGTCGCAAATAGCCTTATTTCACATTGAAGATACTTCATTGACTGGGAAGCTTTTTGGGGCATGTGAAGGCCATGAAAGATGTTGTAAAATAATTGGGCCCCAAAATTGGATTTGCTAGGGCTGATAGTTTTGATGGAACAAGTGCCACATTAATACTGCAATGGCTTCTGCAACATTTGTGCACAATACCATAATTACTCAAGTAGAATGCTGTCTTGGTGAAGGCATTGGAGTGAGAATTGGGTGTGTGTTCTAGATGAATGGTGAACAACAATGGTTGTAGTGCCATTTCTATCCTCCCAATTGCCAACATCTGCTCAGTAAGTATGTGATTACTGGCAGGAACCACCCCTCTTCTTCCATAGTACTTTATTTTGCGGGTTCATCAATCGCAGGGATTAATTTCTATTGCCTCCTTTTGTGTTTATAGATGTGTTGCTGAGTCCCACAATTCTTTAAATTCAGTGAGGTTGACAGGAAGGGATGGCAAAGCTTCAGAGGTTCTGGTCAGACCATTTAATCCCAGTTCCCATCTCCTTTAAGTTACGTCATGAGAAGGAAATGAAGCAGAGACAGGAGAGATAAGATTCAGTGAACACGGTCCCTGAATTGGTGGCTGCAAGTATTTGACTGATTGACGTACCTGGCTCTCACTGAACTACACACTTTGGCCCTAGGATTTGTAAAGTGTGGATGATAGATCCTCACCACAGTCACCTTGGTGAAAGATACATCAGGAGATTTGCTCGCAACATCCTCCTCTCCAGTGTTGAGGAAAACGACCTGGTAACTAAAGAGAAGAAACATTTGTCTTGACCAAGACATAGTTTATTGCACGATAGCAAGTCACCTTGATATGATGGACACTGATACCAAAATCGTGAGGAAAACCTGGATGGTAGGTCTTCCCCACCCACAGTTGTTCTCCCATTATTAAGTCCACATGACATCACCAGCAAATGTTTTTCAACATTAACTTTTTCAAAGCCCAACACCTTAAAAATATCTCCAACTAAAGCTTATTTTCCATTATTAATATTTACATAATGGAAATGTTTACATAATATTTACATCATATACATAATTACATTTACCACTACCTTAGCTGCCTCAAGTGTAAAGAAGGAGAATGAAGAGACTGGTGTCAATTTAACATAAGGGGGAATCCCGAAGTCTTCTATCGGCACATTAATAATAAAGCAGTAGCAGAAGGAAGAGTAGGATCATTTGGGAATCAGGAGGGAGGGGTCATGGCTGAGATATTGAATGAACATTTTGCTTCTGCTTTTACCCATGAAGCAGATATTACACAGGCCATGGTGTCGGAGGAGGAAACTGTTGCTGGATTGGTCAAAAATTTATAAAGAGGAGGTCTTGGATAAGCTTGTGTACTTCGAGTTGGTGAGGATGAGGGTTGGATGAGATGCATGAAAGGATAGTGAAAGAAGTAGGAATGTAAATTGCAGATGCACTAGGCATAATCTTTCAATTTTCCCTAGATATAGGGGTGGCGCCAAGGACTTGAAAATTGCAAATGTTATTCCCTTGCTCAGAAAGGTTGTAAGGAAATGCCTGGCAATTAGACGATGGATAGATCAGCCATGATTTTAATGCATGGCAGAGCAGGCTTGATGGGCCAAATGGCCTACTCCTGCTTCTATTACTATGAAACTATGAAATCTGAGCTCTGTATTTAAATAAACACAAAATAGGTTTGAATGACGATCAGATATCCCCAGTTGCTTGTCAATGATTTTGGATTCGAGAGTGTGATGCTGGAAAGGTACAGCAGGTCAGGCAGCATCTGAGGAGCAGGACAGTCAAAGTTTCAGGGCACAGTCCCTTCATCATGAATGAGGCTTGTGGGCTGAGATAAACGGGAAGGGTGTGGGGCTGGGGGGAAGATAGCTGGGAAAGCAATAAGTAGGTGAAGGTGGTGGAGAATGTGACACTTGGAGAGGAGGGTGGAGCAGATAGATTGGAAAGACAATGAACAGGTCAAGAGGGCAGTGCTGAGTTGGAGGCTTGAGACTGGGATAAGGTTGGGGGAGGGGAAATGAGGAAACTGATGAGATCAACATTAATCCCGTGTGGTTGCAGGGTCCCAAGGCAGAAGATGAGGCAATCTTCCTCCAGGCGTCGGGTGGTTAGGATTTGGTGATGGAGGAGGCCCAGGACCTGCATGTCCTTGGTGGAGTGGGAGGGGGCATAAACAACAAAGGATAGACAGAGCTAAGTGATCTCAAAACCAACGGATCTGATCTAAGCTCTGCAGTCCTTCCACATCTAGCCGTGAATGGTAATGGACAATTTAACAACTCACTGGAGGATGATGCGCCATAAATATCCCCATCTTCAATGGTTGAGAAGCCCAGCACATCAGTGCAAAAGATAAGGCTGATGCATTCGCAACAATTTTTAATCAGACGTGCTGAGTGGGTGATCCATCTTGGGCTCCTTCAGTGGTTCCCAGCACCACAGATACAGTCTCCAGCCAATTCAATTCACTCTACATGATATCAAGAAATAGCTGGAGGTACTGGATACTGCAAAGGCAATGGGCCCAGAAAGCAGTCTGGCAATAGTACTGAAGTTGTGTGCTCCAGAACTTGCTGTTCCCCTAACCAAGCTCTTCCATGACAGTTACAACACTGACATCTGCCCGACAATGTGGAAAATTGACTAGGTATAATCCTGTAAATAAAAAGCAGGACAAATCCAACCCGATGAATTACCGACCAATCTCTACTCTTCATCATCAGTAAAGTGACAGAAGGGGTCATCAACAGTGTTATCAAGCAGCACCTGTTCAGCAACAACTTGCTCAGTAATGCCCAGTTTGGGTTTCCCCAGGGTCACTCAGCTCCCAACCTCAGTACAGCCATGGTTCAAACATGGGCAAAAGAGCTGAATTCCAGAGGTGAGGTGAGAGTGACAGCCCTTGACATCAAGGCTGCATTTGATCGAGGATGGCATCAAAGAGCTCTGGCAAAACCGGAATTAATGGGTATCGGGAGCAAGCACTTCACTGGTTGGAGCCATACCTGGCACAAAGGAAGATGGTTGTGATTATGGAGGGTCAGTCGTCACAGCTCCAGGACATCTAATAGAGGAGGTCTAATAGAAACTTACAAGATAATGCATGGCTTAGAAAGGGTAGATGCTGGGGAGTTGTTAGGCAGGGAGACTAGGACGTGTGGGCACAGCCTTAGAATTAGAGGGGGTCATTTTAGAATGGAAATAAGACATTTCTTCAGCCAGAGAGTATGGGCCTGTGGAATTCATTGCCACCAAGCGCAGTGGAGGCCGGGACGTTAAATGTCTTCAAGGCAGAGATTGATAAATTCTTGATCTCACAACAAATTAAGGGCTACAGGGGAGAGTGCAGGTAAGTGGAGTTGAAATACCCATCAGCCATGATTAAATGGTGGAGTGGACTTTATGGGCCGAATGGCCTTACTTCCAATCCTATGGCTTACGGTTTTATCTTTGCAGGAGTCCCTCAGGGTAGTGTCCGAGGCCCAACAATCTTCAGCTGCTTCATCAACGACCTTCCTTCTGTCATAAGGTCAGAAGTGATGATGTTCGCTGATGATTGCACAGTTTTCAGCACCATTCGTGACCCCTCAGATACTGAAGCAGTCCGTGCTCAAATGCAACAAGATCTGGACAATATCCAGGCCTGGGCCGACAAATGGCATGTAACATTCACACCACACAAATGCCAGACAATGACCATCACCAATAAAAGACACTGTAACCATCGCCCCTTGACATTCAACGGTATTACAATCACTGAGGCCCACACTGTCAACATCCTTGGGGTTACCATTGACCAGAAACTCAAATGGACTCTCCACATAAACAGAGTGGCTACAAGAGCAGGTCAGAGACTAGGAATACTGCGGTGAGTAACTCACCTCCTGACACCCCAAAGTCTATCCACCATCTAGAAGGCACAAGTCAGAAGTGTGATGGAATACTCCCCACTTGCTTGGACGGGTACAGCTCTAACAACACTCAAGAAACTTGACACCATCCAGGACAAAGCAATCCATGTAAATGGCACCACATCTACAAACATCCATTCCCTCCACCACTGGTACTCAGTAGCAGCAATGTATACTATATACAAAATGCACTGCAGAAATTCACCAAAGATGAATTTAGACAGCACCTTCTAAACCCATGACCACTTCCATCTAGAAAGACAAGGGCAGCAGATACTTGGGAACACCACCACCTGCAAGTTCCTCTCCAAGCCACTCACCACCATGACGTGGAAATATACTGCTGTTACTTCACAGTCGCTGGGTCAAAATCCTGGAATTCCCTCCCTACAAGCATTGTGGGTCAACCCACAGCAAGTGGACTTCAGCAATTCAAGAAGGCAGCTCACCACCACCTTCTCAAGGGCAAATAGGGATGGGCTATCACTGCTGGTCAAATCCCACATATGAATTAAAAACAAGCTTACTGTAATGAGAAGTGAGGAACACATTGAGCACTTTCAGCCGGGGGCCGATTTTCTCCAGCTGCTGATATAGTCCATCTCTCCTCAAATGAGCCAATGTCTTGGTGAGGTCGATGAATGTAGCATATGTGGTCTCCTTTCTTTATGACATTTCTGTTGCAGTTCCAGGCTGAGTAGATCATGCCAATTGTAAAGCTTCCGCTTCTGAAGTCACACTTCAATTCAGAACAGATGTGTTCAGTCAGCATCTAAAATCTGACACAGGCAACACAGACAAATAGCTTTCCCATGATGCTTACAATTACTGCAATCGCCCTTATTCTTGTGCAGGGTCACAATCTCAGCATTGTACAAAGGCTAAGCAACTGTGCCCTCCCTCCAGCGGAAGCAGAGACATTCAGGCAGATGCAACAGGAATGCAAGTTTCCCATTGTTGATGTGTGTAGGTAGTATAACTTCAGCTGCTAGCTCCTCCATTGGGTATTCAATGTCCAGGTCTGCCATGACAGGCAGGCTTTTTATGAAATCTAGAGCTTCCTCGGTGATAGAATTCTCTTGGAAAATAACTCAAGGTAATTTTCTGCACATCTCTCCAACTAGTATTGCAGTTGGTGATGACTTCCTCTGATTTTTCTTCTTATGGAGCTGCTTCTTTTGCTGAGGGAACTGTTGTCTCTTTGAAACTTTCATACATGCCCTTGGCTTTCCCTGTGCCCAAAGTCACTGGGAAATTCTGACTGAGTTAGAAGCAGATATCCACGGCCTCTCAGTCTGTTGTCACCAAACCATGTAAGGAAGAATCAAAACCGTGATCAAAACTTTGGCCTAAGAGTTTCAGGAGAGAATTTCAGGGCTCAGGTTCTGGAAAAGTAAGCAGAGCTGGCGGGTTGGTGTAATTACAACCAGAAATTAAAGTAAAAAATGGCAGAGAAATTCAGCAGGTCAGGTCGCACCTGGGGTGCAGAAACAAGTTGATGTTTCAGGCACGTTAGGAGGTCAGAACTTGAGGTGCACATAGATTTTGGGGATAGAGCAGAGGCTGGGAAAGGTGACAGAAATTGAGAGGGCAAAAGCAATGGAAATACTTGAAGACGACGGCGACAAAATTAAAATTGAGGTGAGGCTGGATTGGGAGTCAAAATGGATTGGGGACCATGGGGTGAATGGTGAATGGAATTAGATGCCTGTTCACATGTGAGGAGCAGAGTTTCTTGGAATTCCTGAGTGGCTTTAGATGGAAGGGAATGTGAATCCCATCAGCAACTGTGACTGGCAATGCTAACCAGGGAATCATAAATCTCCCAGTTCTGAAACCCCACTTCAATTCGGGACAGATGCATTCAGTCAGAATCTGCAATCTGACAAAGGCAACACAGACAAATACTTTTCCCGTGATGGTTGTAATAGTTATTGCAAATATTGCAGTTGCCCTTGTTCTTGTGTGAGGTTACAATCACAACGTTGTACATCGGCTGAGAAGAGAGGACTAGAGGGTTTGAGTCATAAGGAGAGACTGGATAGGCTATGACTTTTTCCCCATGAAGCATCACAGGCTAAGGGGTGACTTTAAAGGGGTGTTGATAAGGTGAATGACCAAGATCTTTTTCCAAGTCTATGGGAATCCAGAACTATAGGTTATAGATTTAAGATGAGAGGGGAAAGATCTAAAAACCACTGTAGGGTAAGTTATCGCATAGACGGTGGTGCATGCGAGGAATAAGCTGCCAGAGGAAGTGATGAGCCGAGTATAACATATAAAAGACATTTGGACAAGTACATGAATAGGAAAGGTTTAGAGGGATCTGGGTCAAACACAGGCAAATGGGACTAGTTCAGTTTATGATACCTGGCCGGCATGGACGAGTTGGAAAAAAGTTGGACATAAATCTGGTGCAAAGAACAGTAAACTGGAACAACTATTGTAGATGGAAATGATGAAAGAAGCCAACATTTAAGTCAGAATAATATCTTCAGGTACTATCAAGGACTAAGCAGAGTAGTTTGGGGATTTTGGGATGGTTATTTGTGCTTAGTTTGGCAAATCATGATTTCTTTGCATTTTCTTACAAGTTCCTATTACATGATGATTCTTCATTAAATGCTAATTATTGTATTGAATTAAAGAAAACCATCCAGACTATGATTATTATTTTTATTTCTGTAAAGAGTTAGCACCACAGAAGTAAAATTAATAATAATTGTTAAGCGCAGCACCAGAAGTAAGTTTGCAAACAAAAATTATAACTGCATCAAATGTTACATTCAGAACAGTAACGCCAAAAAGAAAATTAGATATAAAATTACAAAGTAGCAAAGGATTATGCAACAAATCTCATGTTCTGGAACATCACCATTTGAGTATTAGCTCTTATTTAGACTATTTATTGCATTTTAAATGTGTCCTACCAGCCCTTATTGTGTGCTGAGAGTCTAAATTTATAACCCAGGAGAAATAAACACACTCAAGGGTGATCTTTGCAGCCACTTGCCAGCGTTGCTATCAGGCAGGAAGGAGGCACCTTCTTTGGGATGGTACTCAGTGGCCTTTCCAGCCTCTCTGATTCAACTCTCCTCGTCACCACACTGGGGTCTCCAAGTCATGCCTACCAAATTTCCCAGGATGCATTAGAGGGGTAAGGGAATGGAATCTGCACACCCTCCCCCCCATATAATCCACTCCAGAATATATGCAGTACAGTGGCACAGTGGTTAGCACTGCTCTCTCTCGCTTTCAGGGACCTGGGTTTGATTCCAGCCTCGGGTGACTGTCTGTGTGCATGTTCTCCCCATATCTGCTGGGTGCTCTGGTTTCCTCCCACAGGTCAAAGATATGCAGGTCAGTGGATTGGCCATGATAAATTGCCCTGTGGTGTCTAGGGACGTGCAAGCCAGGTGGATTAACTCTGGGAAATGTGGGGTTGTTGGGATAGAGCTTGGGTGGGATGCTATTTGGAGGGTTGCTGCACACTTGATGGGCTAAATGACTTCTTTCTGCACTGTCAGGATTCTATGATTCTAATACAGGGAAAACCTAACAGTTGAGGCAACATCTTTGGGATGGGTACACAGCAACATGCAATGTGGACCAATGACTTATTGTCAGAACGTTTTGTTTATATCTTTCTGAACTTTTGTTCTGAATGACACATCTTTGACCCCTCTCTCCAGATGCTGCCTGTCCTGTTCAGCATTTCCAGCTTACTTCTTATCTTAGGTTTCCAGCATCTGCAGTATTTTGCTATTGCAGAGCATGATGGTATTGTTAGATCATTTGACAAGTCTACTGGACATTTTGTTAAATAAGAAAATGTACATTGTTTCAGTTAACAAGAAAGAATCCTCACCATGTTGACTAGATAATGCTGACAGAAATTGACTTTTGGCTCACAATTTATCATGTATTGCATATATAGTTCATACACTTATCTTGGATATCTTTAGATAGTAACAAGTTTAGAATAAGCGAGACATCAGAATGCACAATTATTGCTATGACCCCAAATGTTAAATTGCAAATGATTTAAGTGTCAATCAATCCCAAATTGTGTAGCACCGTAAGAACTTTACAGTTTCAATCAAATAGTCGCTTCAGAAAGCTTTTCTTCATTGGTGTCCTTTTCAGAGTGGCTGGCGATTTCTTACGTGGAGATTTAATTGGTGTTCGCTTTATCTGTTTCTTCTTTTGAGGTGTTTGAATTCCTCTATCAATGTAATGCTCATTGCAAAAATACTTTGTGTTTTCTTGAGAAAACTGAATCAGCTGCGATTCTGCAAGATTCATGCACTGGGCATGAACCCAGTGTCCATCATCACCTCCGCTAGAGCAGAAAATCATTGCAGGTTTATTTAATTCTGTGGAGTAATAAGGCTCCCAGATATTGACGTTCATATTACACGCGGAGCTGCATTTAATCCAATAACCTTCCTCATCAGCATTATCTCGGTTCTCTGCATCATCAGAGCCATCGGCCTCCACCTCAAAGTTAAATTCTTCTGAATCTTCAAAAGTGCTGCATTCTTCTGGATCAGTGAAGGATTCCTGGCTGCAAGAAACTTGACTCTCTTCATCTAATTTCCCAAATTTCACAATATAGAAGAAGTATGCCTCGGCTGCATCTTGTTTACTTTCTCCAGGGATGCCGAGTAACACCGTATTACTTTCCATGCTGCTACCAAACCAGGTTTTGCTTGCTTTAATATCGCTGGTCCACACAGGGGGCTCCTTTTCCAAAATCTGAATGTTGTCATTCTCCACTGTGATGGTGTTACAAATCATTCGCTTCTTGCTCTCCGACTCATAACCACCAAGAATTATGAATTCATCGTTTCCTGCTTGGGTCACTATTGCACTCGACACAGAGATGCCACCTTGCAGTATTGTACACTGGACACTTGGAGAAGTCCCAGATAAATCAACCTTCAGACAAAGCAACCTTTCAGGGCGAAGGTTCGTTTCAATGGAATGGCCACCTAATATGTACACTCTGTCAATCTTCGCAATGGAGATATGAAATGAAAACCCATCTTCTATTTCAGGAAGTATGTGGGATGTGCAATGGCCGGTGTTTATATCAATCAGAAAAACTTCCGGGAAACAATCAACAACACTGTTCCAGTTTTCTGAGGTTCTTTGACCTGGGGGCCGGAAGCATCTACCCCCAAACAAGACTAACAACATTTGACCCTTGCTTTGAACCACATTGATGCTGTGGCCATATCTTCCTCGGGGAACCTCTCCTTCAAGATTTTTTTCAATGCAACGAAGCGATGTTGTCTTGTTGCCAGTGCTACTGTAAACCATCATTAAATAAAGTGAATTAGTCAAGTCATTATTTGGATCTCTCCCACCGTGAATGAAATACAAAGGGCTCTTGGATTCTGAAGGATCCGAGTAATGGGTTATTGCAGGACAGCGCAGTGGGGGAAGGTAGCAAGAGTCAGGTGAAAATGAAACAGCTTTCAGTTTGAGATTATGACCTTTGAGATGAAGAAGAAAAACTCCAGTGCTGCAGGATCTTTTTGGCCACCCTTTCTGACCAAAAAAGAAGACTTCACCGTTTAAATTGAATAAAGAAAAGCCTGGGTAGATGAGTCCAGTTTTGCTACTGTCTGAAACCATTTGCAGAGACATTGCCACAGTGAAAAGCTGACAGTATCTATGGAAAGAAAAGAAATATAAACTGATGTTAGAATTAAAAATTTATTACAAAATTGATTGTTATGGATTCTGATGATGCAGAACTAACCACTCTGCAGCTTTTAATAAGTGCAAAAATGCTGGTTTTTGCTGTAATTTGTGTGATAAATCAGCAATTAAAAAAGACCATCACTTTATATTTCAAAATTCAATTACCTTAGGTTATGAAATACTTTTACTTTATTAAGTAAGAAAAACATCGTACTGCATTGATTTTTATTCGTCATGCACAAAGTGTAATTGCTTCCAACCTTATTACTGAAATTCAGTTTCAATAAATCTTCATTCAGCAAACTTAGTTTCTTTCCAATTCCAGGTCAGGATATGAAACCTTCAAATACTAAAATTTTTTTATTATTGTTCTATCTACATATGCCTGGGGGGACTGAGGTGGAACAGTGTATGATTAAGACTTACAATATATTAGATTAGAGTTACAGTATGGAAACAGGCCTTTCAGCCCAACATGTCCACACTGACCCTCCAAAGAGTAACCCACCCAGACCCATTCCCCTGCCCTACATTTATCCCTGAATAATGCACCTAACATTATGGGCAATTTAGCACGGCCAATTTACCTCATCTCCACACCTTTTGAATTGTGGGAGGAAACCAGAACACCCAGAGGAAACCCATGCAGACACGGGAGAATGTGCAAACTTGACACTGTCACCAGAGGCTGGAATTGAACCTGGGTCCCTGGTGCTGTGAGGCAGCAGTGCTAACCACTGAGCCACCGTGCCACCCCAAATGGGAACTTGGGTTCTAAAGTAGACAAAAATGGGGTTTTCATTTTTAGCCTAGTGAAGGTGGCTTTTTTTTTGTAAGGGTTAGAAACCCATTGTTTTTTGCAGTGGATCAAATAGCTTTTCTAATAAATCATAAGACCTAAGCTGAATAATTAGATAAGCTTCCTGGTGAGATATTTACTGAAGTGTTTGATGAATTCAGGTTTTAGAATCTACAGAAAGAGGGGCCAGAAGCAGATTGTTCACAAGAAATGCAGACTCAGAGTAGTCAAAGTCAGACTAAAGTTAGTGTGTTAACCATATCGTGTATCTTGAGGTGAGATAAAGAGAATCATATTTGGTGAATGTGCAGAAAAGGAAATGCACGTGCCTTTGGCAGTTGAAGGAGAGATCATAGAGTGAAGTTAGGACTGATATTGAGTATCTGTAAGGAATATTACTGGGAGAAAATAAATGAATATTAATGATACTTCACTGGTGTTGAATATCTGTAAGGAATATTATTGGGAGAAAATAAATGAATATTTGTTATTGTTGTTTGTGATAGGGTCTCTAAGATTGTCTTATTTTATCTTTGACCAACAATCAAATATTGTTATGTTAAAAATACATTGGCAATCTTGTGTGATTATGTTCAGTGAATGACTGCCACAGGAATCAAATTGCAAAGGTAAAACTTATGGTCTATCAAGCTAAGTTTCACTTCCTGTCTGACTTGTCTAATACAACCATCAGCCAGGATCATAACAGGCACTAGAATTGAAAAGGTTACATAAATTGTGTTTGGGCCATGTTATTCGGAAACCTGAATGCATTGATGGGATATTAGTTAGAGACTAGGACCTAGAAATTGACCTGTGGAGACAGGACAGAGGAAAATGGCTACAGGAAAGAATCACCATGGTAGATAAGGTCGGGATGCTGGAGACCCTTTGCCACATTTGCCCACATGGTGTTGAATCCTGGGGAATTCCACTGCAACATGAAAACAGCCTTTCACTGCATCACTCTGCTTTTGTACCCATGCTGATATTGCCCTGTTTATACCCACTGGACTTCAATTTTGTGCATTGTTGTCCTTCATCAGACACCTTTTGGAAATCCATACACACATCGACAAAATCTTTTTCATTCAGTCTGTCTCCTCCACTTCATCAAGACCTCAATTCTGTTAGTCAAGAGGGATTTCTCCTTCATGATTCTCTGCCAGCTCCCCTTTAATTGATCTTCACTTGTCTAAGATGCTGTTATTTTTACTTGTGGATTTTGTTTTTAAATGTTTCTCTGTTGCTGATATTAAACTGACTGCCAGGTTAATCCTTCCTCTCATTTTGGAAAGTGGGTTGCGATGCTTTGGTGCTTTGATGCTTTGGTCCATCCTTTGGTGACAGCCATTTATCAAAAGAGGATCTGGTTTTCCTTAACTACTTTGTTTGTATCATTCTCAAAAATCTGATCAGGTCTTTCCCATTTAGTATTTATTCAATGCTATTTTTCAAATTGTTTTCATGACCTTGGCATGCAATGGATTCCAAATTCCAGGATATTAGGAGGAAGGTATAAAGGAGACGTCAGAGGTAGGTTCTTTACGCAGAGATTTGTTAATCCATGGAATCCTTTGACAGCCTGTGGTGGTGGAAGCAGAGTCACTAGGGACATTTAGGTGACTGCTGGACATGCACATGGATAGCAGTGAGTTGAGGGGTGCAGAGGTTAAGTTATTATATTTTACATTAGGATTAAACCTCGGCACGACATTGTGGGCGAAAGAACCTGTACTTTTCCATGTTCTATGTTCTATATTACCTCCTTACATAAACAAAGATTCCTCATATTATCACCAAGTTTGCAAATTATCATAAATCTACACTTTCTGGCCCTTCTGAGATTTTTGCATCAGTAATGGCATGTATTTTGCAATGAGTATTTAGGTCTATGTGTAAGAGTTGTATGTTTGTATTAAGTATGTAGAATATAGAGGGAACAGAGGGGGCCAGTGACCATAATTCTATTAATTTTAAAATAGTGATGGAAAATGATAGACCAGATCTAAAAGTTGAAGTTCGAAATTGGAGGAAGGCTAATTTTGACAGTATGAGGCAAGAACTTTCAAAAGCTGACTGGGGGCAGATGTTCGCAGGTAAAGGGACGGCTGGAAAATGGGAAGCCTTCAGAAATGAGATAACGAGAGTCCAGAGAAAGTGTATTCCTGTTAGGGTGAAAGGAAAGGCTGCAGATGCTGGATGGTGAAAGAAGTTGAGGGTTTGGTTAAGAAAAAGAAGGAAGCATATGTCAGGAATAGACAAAATAGATTGAATGAATCCTTAGAAACGTATAAAGGCAGTGGGGGTATACTTAAGAGAGAAATCAGGAGGGCAAAAAAGAGACATGAGATAGCCTTGGTAAATAGAGTTAAGGAGAATCCAAAGGTTTTTTTTACAAATACATTAAGGACAAAAGGGTAACCAGGGAGAGAATAGGACCGTCAAAGGTCAGCAAGGCAGCCTTTTTGTGGAGCTGCAGCATTAGGGGAGATACTAAATGAATATTTTGCTTCAGTATTTACTGTGGAAAAGGACATAGAAGATATAGAACGTAGGGAAATAAATGGTGACATCTTGAAAAATGTTCATATTACAGAGGAGAAAGTGCTGGATGTCTTGAAACACATAAAAGTGGATAAATATTCAGGACCAGAACAGGTATACCTCTAACAGGAAAGCTAGAGAAGTGATTGCTGGGCCTCTTGCTGAGATATTTGTATCATTAATAGTCACAGGTGAGATGCCAGAAGACTGGAGGTTGGCTAACGTGGTGCCACTGTTTAAGAAAGGAGGTAAGGACAAGCCAGGGAACTATAGAACAGTGAGCCTGACATCAGCGGTGGGCAATTTGTTAGAGAGAATCCTGAGGGACAGGATGTACATGTATTTGGAAAGGCAAGGACTAATTAGGGATAGCCAACATAGCTTTGTGCATGGAAAGTCATGTCTCACAAACTTGACTGAGTTTTTGAAGAAGTAACAAAGAGGATTGATGAGGGCAGAGCAGTAGACGTGATCTATATGGACTTCAGTAAGGCATTTGACAAGGTTTGCATGGGAGACTGGTTAGCAAGGTTAGATCTCATGTAATACAGGGAGAACTAGCTATTTGGATATAGAATTGGCTCAAAGGTAGAAGACAGAGGGTGGTGGTGGAGACAGGAGGCCTGTGACCAGTGGAGTGCCACAAGGATCAGTGCTGGGTCCTCTGCTTTTCATTATTGATATAAATGATTTGGGTGTGAGCATAAGAGGTATAGTTAATAAGTTTGCAGATGGCACTGAAATTGAGGTGTAGTGGACAGCAAAGAAGGTTGCCTAAGATTACAACAGGATCTTGATCAGATGGGCCAATGGACTGAGAAGTGGCAGATGGAGTTTAATTCAGATAAATGCGAGGTGCTGCACTTTTGGAAAGCAAATCTTAGCAGGACTTAAACAGTTTATGGTAAGGTCCTAGGGAGTGTTGCTGAGCAAAGAGACCTTGCAGTGCAGGTTCATAGCTCCTTGAAAGTGGAGTTGCAGGTAGATAGGATAGTGAAGAAGGCGTTTGGTATGCTTTCCTTTATTGGTCAGAGTATTGAGTACAGGAGTTGGGAGGTCATATTGCGGCTGTACAGGACATTGGTTGAGCCACTGTTGGAATATGGTGTGCAATTCTGGTCTCATTCTTATCGGAGGATATTTTGAAACTTGAAAGGGTTCAGAAAAGGTTTACAAGGATGTTGCCAAGGTTGGAGGATTTGAGCTATAGGGAGAGGTTAAATAGGCTGGGGCTGTTTTTCCTGGAGTGTCGGAGGCTGAGGGGTGACCTTATAGAGGTTTATAAAATCGTGATGGGCATGGATAGGATAACTAGACAAAGTCTTTACCCAGATGTGGGGGAGTCCAGAACTAGAGGGCATAGGTTTAGGGTGAGAGGGGAAAGATATAAACGAGATCTAAGGGGCAACATTTTCACACAGAGGGTGGTATATGTATGGAATGAGCTGCCAGAGGAAGTGGCAGAGAGTAGTACAATTGCGACATTTAAAAGGCATCTGGATGGGTATATGAATAATATGTGTTTGGAGGGATATGGGCCAGGTACTGGCAGGTGGGACGAGATTGGGTTAGGATAACTGGTCGGCATGGACGGGTTGGACTGAAGGGTCTGTTTCCGTGCTGTACATCTCTATAACTTTAAAGGTTTGCTCCTGCTCTTAAATCATATATAGCAGAAGCTGGGTCTTCAAGATTGATTTGGATAGACTTTTCATAGAGAAGGGACTCAAAAGGTATTGAATACAGATACATAATAGACCTGAGACCACAACCATGTGAGCCATGACATTGTTGAAGGATGGAACAGGCCTGAACGTTGAAATTACCCCCCCCCCTTCCCAAAAGTAGTAAAACTTAAAAATGATCCATACTGCTCTAACTTGTTTTGTATATGTTGGATCAATGCTCAACTCTGATTTAGTACGTTAACTTCTATGTCTTTCATTTTAAAACATTCTTTCTATTGAACTGCTCCTGTTTCCAACGACTACCTCATATTCAAAGCTATTTTGCTGACTGTGCGCTAAAATATTGTAATATTTGTGTGATCAACTATTTGGGAGCGCTGCATCATCTGACTGTTCACTATTCAGCGAAATTTCAATCTAACACCCTCCTCTTGATTCCGGAATCATTATTCAGTGGCTCTATTGCCTCGGGGGTGTAATGTCCAGCGGGACCGGCCGACAGGATTTGTGGGATCTGTAGTTCACAGATCGCGCCCACTAAGACTACATGTCCCAGCATTCCCCGTCCCTTCGGCGTTGCTTGGCGACATGGTCAAACAGGTAAGACCCTTCGAAAATGCTGCGAAACCCACTGAGATTATAACAACAAGCTGCATCTAACAACTGTCTGAATCCTCCTCATTAATAAACAACACTCAATACAAATGGTTGTGGTGATGGTGTGGGGAGACATAAAGATCATCTACAGTGAGGGGTGGGGGAGCCCGTCTCCATTGTATCTGTGGGTATGGGGGGGGGGGGGGGGGAGACGGGGATTAGCATTGGGGGTGGGGTGTGGGGTGTGGGGTTACGAGGGTGGTGTGGGTATTGGGGGAGGGTGGTTAGGAGGGTGGTGTGGGTATTGGGTAGTAGGGTTAGGTGGATGGTGTGGGTATTGGGGGATGGGGGTTAGGTGGATGGTGTGGGTATTGGGGGAGGGTGGTTAGGAGGGTGGTGTGGGTATTGGGGGAGGGTGGTTAGGAGGGTGGTGTGGGTATTGGGTAGTAGGGTTAGGTGGATGGTGTGGGTATTGGGTAGTAGGGTTAGGTGGATGGTGTGGGTATTGGGGGATGGGGGTTAGGTGGATGGTGTGGGTATTGGGGGAGGGTGGTTAGGAGGGTGGTGTGGGTATTGGGTAGTAGGGTTAGGTGGATGGTGTGGGTATTGGGGGTTAGGTGGATGGTGTGGGTATTGGGTAGTAGGGTTAGGTGGGTGGTGAGGGTATTGGGGGGAGTGGGGTTAGGAGGGTGGTGTGGGTATTGGGGGGGGGGAGTGGGGTTAGGTGGGTGGTGTGGGTATTGGGGGGAGTGGGGTTAGGAGGGTGGTGTGGGTATTGGGGGGGGAGTGGGGTTAGGTGGGTGGTGTGGGTATTGGGGAAGGGGGTTAGGTGGGTGGTTGGGCATTGGGATGGGGGGAGTGGGGTTAGGAGGGTGGTGAGGGTATTGGGGGAGGGTGGAGTGGGGTTAGGTGGGTGGTGTGGGTATTGTGGGGGGGTAGGTTGGTGGTGTAGGTATGGGGGAGTGGGGAGTGGGGTTAGCAGGGGGTTGTGGGTATTGGGGGAGGGGAGAGTAGTGTTAGGTGGGTAGTGTGGGTATTGGGGGGGAGTGGGGTTAGGTGGGTGGTACAGGTATGGGGGGGTAGTGGGGTTACGTGGGTGGTGTGGGTTTCCGGGTGCGGGGGTGTGGTGTTGGGTGTGTGGGTATTGGGGTGAGGGGGTTTGGAGTTAGGTGAGTGGTGTGGGTATTGGGGGAGGGGGAGTGGGGTTAGGTATGTGGTGTGGGTATTGGGGGAGGAGGGTTAGGTGTGTGGTGTGGGTATGGGGGAGTGGTATGGGTATGGGGGAGTGGGGTTAGGTGGGTGGTGTGGGTATTGGGGTATTAGGGGGAGTGGGGTTGGGTGGGTGGTGTGGGTATTGGGGGAGGGGGGAGTGGGGTTAGGTGGGTGGTGTGGGTATTGGGGGATAGGGGAGTGGGGTTAGGTGGGTGGTGTGGGTATTGAGGTATTAGGGGGACTGGGGTTGGGTGGGTAGTGTGGGTATTGGGGGAGGGGGAGTAGGGTTAGGAAGGTGGAGTGGGGTTAGGAGGGTGGTGTGGGTATTGGGGGAGGGTGGAATGGGGTTAGGTGGGTGGTGTGGGTATTGGAGTGTGGTTAGGTGGGTGGTAAGGGTATTTGGGGGGGGGTGGGGTTAGGTGGGTGGTGTGGGTATTGGGGGAGTGGGGTTAGTTGGGTGGTGTGGGTATTGGGGGAGTGGGGTTAGTTGGGTGGTGTGGGTATTGGGGAGGGGGGTTAGGTGAGTGGTGTGAGTATGGGGGTATTAGGGAGACTGGTGTTGGGTGGGTGGTGTGGGTATTGGGGAAGGGGGTTAGGTGGGTGGTTGGGCATTGGGATGGGGGGAGTGGGGTTAGGAGGGTGGTGAGGGTATTGGGGGAGGGTGGAGTGGGGTTAGGTGGGTGGTGTGGGTATTGTGGGGGGGTAGGTTGGTGGTGTAGGTATGGGGGAGTGGGGAGTGGGGTTAGCAGGGGGTTGTGGGTATTGGGGGAGGGGAGAGTAGTGTTAGGTGGGTAGTGTGGGTATTGGGGGGGAGTGGGGTTAGGTGGGTGGTACAGGTATGGGGGGGTAGTGGGGTTACGTGGGTGGTGTGGGTTTCCGGGTGCGGGGGTGTGGTGTTGGGTGTGTGGGTATTGGGGTGAGGGGGTTTGGAGTTAGGTGAGTGGTGTGGGTATTGGGGGAGGGGGAGTGGGGTTAGGTATGTGGTGTGGGTATTGGGGGAGGAGGGTTAGGTGTGTGGTGTGGGTATGGGGGAGTGGTATGGGTATGGGGGAGTGGGGTTAGGTGGGTGGTGTGGGTATTGGGGTATTAGGGGGAGTGGGGTTGGGTGGGTGGTGTGGGTATTGGGGGAGGGGGGAGTGGGGTTAGGTGGGTGGTGTGGGTATTGGGGGATAGGGGAGTGGGGTTAGGTGGGTGGTGTGGGTATTGAGGTATTAGGGGGACTGGGGTTGGGTGGGTAGTGTGGGTATTGGGGGAGGGGGAGTAGGGTTAGGAAGGTGGAGTGGGGTTAGGAGGGTGGTGTGGGTATTGGGGGAGGGTGGAATGGGGTTAGGTGGGTGGTGTGGGTATTGGAGTGTGGTTAGGTGGGTGGTAAGGGTATTTGGGGGGGGGTGGGGTTAGGTGGGTGGTGTGGGTATTGGGGGAGTGGGGTTAGTTGGGTGGTGTGGGTATTGGGGGAGTGGGGTTAGTTGGGTGGTGTGGGTATTGGGGAGGGGGGTTAGGTGAGTGGTGTGAGTATGGGGGTATTAGGGAGACTGGTGTTGGGTGGGTGGTGTGGGCATTGGGGGAGGGGGAGTGGGGTTAGGAAGGTGAAGTGGCGTTAGGAGGGTGGTGTGGGTATTGAGGGGGGAGTGGGGTTAGGTGGGTGGTGTGGGTATTGGGGGAGTGGGGTTACTTGGGTGGTGTGGGTATTGGGGGAGGGGGAGTGGGGTTAGGAGGGTGGTGTGGGTATTGGGGGAGGGTGGAATGGGGTTAGGTGGGTGGTGTGGGTATTGGAGTGTGGTTAGGTGGGTGGTAAGGGTATTTGGGGGGAGTGGGGTTAGGTGGGTGGTGTGGGTATTGGGGGAGTGGGGAGTGGGGTTAGCAGGGTGTTGTGGGTATTGTGGAAGTGGGAGTGGGGTTAGGTAGGTAGTGTGGGTATTGGGGGAGGGGAGTGGGGTTAGGTGGGTGGTATGGGTATTGGGGGGGAGTGGGGTTAGGTGGGTGGTATGGGTATTGTGGGAGGGGGGAGTGGGATTAGGTGGGTGGTGTGGGTTTTTGGGGTGCGAGGGTGTGGTGTTGTGTTTTTTGGCTATTGGAGTGAGGGGGTGTGGAGTTAGGTGGGTGGTATGGGTATTGGGGGAGGTGGGAGTGGGGTTAGGTGGGTGGTGTGGGTATTGGGGGAGTGGGGTTAGGTGGGTATTGGGGAGAGTGATGTGGGGTTTGGTGGGTGGTGTGGGTATTGCGGGGGGGGCAGTGGGGTTAGGTAGGTGGTGTGGGTATTCGGGGAGGGGGTGTGGAGTTAGGTGGGTGGTGTGGGTATTGGGGGAGGGGCAGTGGGGTTAGGTGGGTGGTGTGGGTATTGGGGGAGGGGGCAGTGGAGTTAGGTCGATGGTGTGGGTATTGCGGGAGGGGGGAGTGGGGTTAGTTGGGTGGTGTGGGGTTTTGGGGGGAGGGGGTGTGGGGGTAGGTGGGTGGTGTGGGGTTTTGCGGTGAGTGGGTGTGGGGTTTTGGGGTGATGGGGTTTGGGGTTAGGTGGGCGATGTGGGTATTGGGGCAGGGGATGTGGGGCTAGGTAGTTGGTGTGGTTATTGGGGTAGGGGTTGTGTGGTTAGGTGGGTGGTGTGGGTGTTAGGACCAGGGAGTGTGAGGGGCTTAAGATGTGAGGGTCAGGGGAGGGCATGTGGTGGTTCAAAGGTGCATCGGGTGGGAGCGGGTGAGGGTTGGCGGCGAGGATGTGATATCTCTATACTGGGGAAGTGGGGATGGTTTGTCCACACTATCTGCATGTGTGTGTATGTATGAATGGTCTCTGTGTAGGTGGTGTGGTCTGTCTACAGTGTTGGGGGGAGATATCAGTCCACTAGTGAGCTTCAAATGGTCACTATCATCTAGGAATCACAGTAGAATTATGATATATACTGAACAGAAGGAAGTTTTATAGAAATTGTGCCTGTTGTGCCTTTCTGAAAGAGTGTTCTGTTCAGTTTCAGCTCTTGGCTGTTTATGATTTTATTTCTTTCAACACTCCAACAAACTATATTGCAGATTAATTTCCCAGGAGAGAGGAAGGCTATGAAAAGAAAGGCAATCCTAAATTGTTTTACAATGACATTAAGGATGAATTGATAACAAGAGAAAGAGTACGTTAATGACCACAGTAGTAGTTTTGTACGTGGACCCAGAGTGTGTTGTGAATGGATACATTGTGTCACTGAAAGGGTCAATATGAAATCATGGAGAAGCTCTGTGATACAATTAAATGAATCAGCATAGACAGAGAGGAGGTCCTTAATGATCTGGCAGGCTGAAAAGAAGATAAACCTCTGGAACTAAATGAACTATTTCCCAGTTTATTGAGTGAGGCAACAGTGGAAGTAGCACTGATGCTTGCAAACATTTTCAAATCCTCTCTTGGCCACAGGAGAGGTGCCGGAGGACTGGAGAGCTGACAGTGTGGTACCGTTCTTCAGGAAGGAGCAAGGGATAAACTAGGAAACTACAGGCCAATTGGACTAACATTGCTGGTGGGGAAATTATTGGAAACAATACTGAGGATGTTGCTGGGAACATTTGAGTTATAAGGAAAAGCTGGGACTTTTTTCACTGGAGCATAGGAAGTTGAGAATCAATCTGATAGAAGTTTATAAGATAATGAGAGGTTATAGATAGAGTTAATGGTAATTGACTTTTCCCTAGGTTGGGGATTTCAAGACTAGGGGACACAGTTTTAAAGTTAGAGGTGAAAAGACGCAAGGCAATTTTTTTTTACATGCAGGGTGGTTTGCGTGTGGAATTAATGTCCTGAGAAAGTGGTGGAGATGGGTACAATTGCATTGCTTAAAAGACGTTTGGGTAGATACTTGAATAGGAAAGGTTTGGAAGGATATGGGCCAGGAGCTGGCAGGTGGGATTATGTTTGGTTGGGACTGGATTGGATTGAAGGGTCTGTTTCTGTGCTGTATGATTCTATGACTCTCTAATTTCTGATTTACTTCCCTTTTAACCATCTAAAATCATTACCTCGTCATTGTTCTGACAGACCCTCCATTTTTCTGGGTTAAATTTCACCAACATTGATTCATTCTGTTTACTAACTTGTTTTTGTCTCCTAAATTCATACAAACCATTCAAAAGCTAACCAGGCTTTCTACTGTAATATCTGTAAGTTGATATTATCTTGCTAAATAATGTCTGTATTACATATTATAGGCCAGTGCAAAGTGTTCTAAAGTCCTCGAACATTAATATGACTTTAATACCATGTACCTTAATCTTATAATCAGAAGCCTCTTGTGTAATGGCATACGAAATTGCTTTTGCGAATCCACATGTCCTGCAATTCCTGTCATTATACACTTCATTATTTCCTCAAGCACTTGATGCAGTTTGTCAGCTATGATTTGCCTTTTATAGATTTCTCTCTCTGTGATGTTGTTAATTTGGTCTGGTTTCATGGCAGGTAGAAACCTACCCCATCTGCATGTGAATTATGTAGGAAAGAAAGATTTATATTTATCTAATTTGTACATTTACAACAATTCCAGTGCTCCTGTTTTTCAGTTTGTTTCATGTGGAGGCCCCAGAAAGCAATTTTTATAAAAGTAAGTTTCTTATGAAGCGACTGTAAGATTTCTGCTGAATTGCAGATCATTGCAACATGGCCTGAGAGGTAATTGTTGCAAAAAGAAATGGTGTTAACCACTGTGCCACCTGGACTGCTGAGTAATCTAGTTTTCATCCTTTTGTTAGTGTTGAAACCATTCTGTTTAAGAAACCAACATTGTGGCACCTGTTCTTATAGTTTGTGCAATAAATCTGACAATGCTGTGTTCTCATTTCTAAAGCTGATTTGAGAATTGCTTTTTAATATGAAATTTAGATTGCAATTTTTCCAATTTCACACAGTGTTTCTGCTGAACAATAATCCGCATATTAAACAATTGGAATTTGGCCTTCTATAGTAACTAATCACACTCAAGGTGGTCACTCATAGCCCTGAGAAGGTCCAGTTCACCTCAGATTACCCTGCAGCTCCTATGCAGTAATAACAGGAGGGTGTTTGCCATTAAAGCGATGCTGCAGTCAAGCCAAAAAGATGTTTTGTCGATTAGACAAATGAATAATGTGGTATATGCATTTCGGTGCTTGTGTGATGCCAGGTATGTAGGTTGAAAATCCCAAAGATGAGTGGGTCGAATCAAACAGCATGTCTCTGGATACTCGCAATAAGGTACTGATTGTCCACAGCCAGCCTGTACTTGCAAAGCCCACAGCAGTGTCTAAGATGAGATGCAATTCTAAAGTTCAATACTTGCTTGGTAATCCTGCATGTGCAACAGATTATGCTGACAGCCAATTTATGATAGTACAGTATGGCACACTTGTATGTACTGAAAAGTACATATAATATTACACAAGGTCCTGTTCTTTGCAGATAGGAAGAACATGTATATGCACTGTACCTGTTTCAGCCATTTAGAGTCATAGAGATGTACAGCACGGAAACAGACCCTTCAATCAAACTCGTCCATGTCGACCAGATATCCGAAATAAATCTAGTCCCACTTGCCAGCATTTGGCCCATATCTCTCTCAACCCTTCCTATTCATCCAGATGCCTTTTAAATCACTTTTCTCACTTCCCATGGAGTTCTCGGGTACACCTGATGAGGTCCCTGGGATTTATCTACCTTTATGCATTTTAAGCTGTCCAGCACTACCTCCTTTGTGATGTGGACATTTTTCAAGATATCACTATTTATTTCCCACATTCTATATCTTTCATATCCTTCTCCATAGTAAACACAGATGCAAAATACTCATTTAGTATATTCCCCATTTCCTGCGGTTTCACACATAAGTGGCCTTGCTGATCTTTATGGAGCCCTATTCTTTCACTAGTTACCCTTTTGTCCTTAGTGTATTTGTAGAATCCCTTTGGATTCTCCTTCACCCTATTTGCCAAAGTTATCTCATGTCCCCATTTTGCCTCCCTGATCTCCCTCCTACTGCCTTTATACTGGATTCCCTTGATTTCCGTTGTCTATACTTGACATCTGCTTTCTTCTTTTTCTCGACCAAAACCTCAATTTTTTGAGTCATTCAGCATTCCCTACAACTCTTAGCATTTCACCCTAACAGGAACATACTCTCTCTGGACTTCCATCTTATTTTTGATGGCTACCCATTTTCCAGCTGTCCCTTTACCTGCAAACAATCATCCCCAAATCGACTTTTGAAAGTGCTTGCCTAATACTGTCAAAATTGGCCATCCTCCAGTTTAGAACTTTAATTTTTAGATTCGGCCTATCCTTTTCCATCACTATTTTAGGACTAATAGAATTATGGTCACTGGTCCGGAAGTGCTTCCCCAATGACATCTCAGTCACCTGCCTCCCTTGTTTTCCCAGAGGAGGTCAAGTTTTGCATCTTCTCTAGTAGGTACAGCTACAAACTGAATTGGAAAACTTTCTTGTACATGCTTAGTAGATTCCTCTTTACCCAAGCTCTTAATACTATTGGCAGTCCCAGTCTACGTCTGGTAAGTTAAACTCTCCCACCATAACTACCCAATTATTCTTACAGATAACTGAGATCTCTTGACAAATTTGTTTCTCAATTTCTCTCTGACTATTGGGGAGCCTATAGTACAATACCAATAAGGTGATCTTCACGTTCTTATTTCTCAATTACACCCAAACAACTTCCCTGGACATATTCCCAGGAATTTCCTCTCTACTTAAACTCATAGAGATGTACAGCATGGAAACAGACCCTTTGGTCCAACTTGTCCATGCCAACCAGATATCCCAACCCAATCTAGTCCCACCTGCCATCACTCAGCCCACGTCCCTCAAAACCTATCCTATTCATATCCCCATCCAGATGCCTTTTAAATCTTGCAATCGTACTAGCCTCTACCACTTCCTTTGGCAGCTCATTACAAATATACATACCACCCTCTGCTCTGATGCTCCAGTTGATTAATTTATCAGGGCAGTGTCCTGACCAATCAAAGTCAACCTGCGTGGTTTGAAATTTAACTAAATCTGTCTGTTAACTGTCAATTAGTATCAATGGGTGCACTATCAATGACAGCATCTCTACCAATCAGAGTCCAATAGCCAATCAATTAGCAATTTGCTCTTCTGCAGCATAAATGTTGGTTTTGCCTTTTAATTGGCATTCTTGCAAAATGTCCTGATGACTGTAAGTCCAAAAGCTTTGACCAAATGTGGTCTTTTTCAACAATAGCAAAAATATGCTAATTTTTAATAAGTGCATAAGAAATAGGAGCAGAAATTAGCCTTCCAGCTGTTCAAGCTTGCTTTGTCATTAGATAAGATCTACTTCAACATCATTTTTCTGCACTGTTCCCATATCCTTTCTACGTTGAAATCAATTGATTGTGGTTTTAAGTATACTCAGCATCTGATCATCCACAGCCCTCTGGGACTGAGAATTCCAAAGATTCCTCTGAGTGAAGAAATTCTTCTCTTCAGTCCTGACTGACCTATTCCTTATAGAGTGATAGATCCTACAGTATGGAGACAGGCTCTTTGGCCTAAACTGGTCCATGCTGACCAAAAGTTCTCAGGCTATGCCCCTGATTTTAGACTTCCTAGTAAGAGAAACATCCTACTTCATCTACCTTGTCGATCCCTGTAAAATATTTGAATGAGATCACCTCTCATTTCCAGAAAATAAAGTTTGAGAAGATTTACTCTTTCCTCCTAAGACAATCTCTGCCTTCAGCAGTTAGTTGGAATCTTTGCTGTACTTGTTCTTCGACGTTAATATGAAAAACAACTGACAAGGTATTCGATAGGGTTTCTTTTTTACAGACTTGAAGGGTAGGTAAGGCGCTTTGGCATTTATTTTTATTTGCCATATCTTCGTTAGATTAACAGTCTTGGCTCAGCCAAGTCGTAATTCTGGGAACGTCGGGAGCAGGATGAAACCATTCAACCATCTGAACCTGCACAGCCTTTTAGTGAGAAAATGATTGTGATCTCAAGTCTACTTTCATGTCTGACTCCTGTTCGTTATATATATGTGATTTGGAGGAGAATGTAGATGGCCTGATTAGTACGTTTGTGGATGACACAAGTTGTGGGGTGCTGCAGATAGTGAGGAGGACTGCCAAAGGATACAGCAGGATATAGATAGGCTTGGACGGAGAAATGACAGGTGATGTTTAATCCAGACAAGTGCTGGTGATGCATTTTGGAAAGTCTAATGTAGGAGGGAGGTATATAGTAAGTGACAGAACCTGTAGAAGCGGCAACATAAGAGGATGTAGGCATATGGATCATAGTTCCCTGAAAATGGCAAGACAAGTGGATAAAGTAGTCAAGAAGGTATATGGCATACTTGCCTTCACCAGTTGGGGTACAGAGTATAACACATTGGCAAGTCATGTGGCAGCTGTTTAGAATTTAATTAGGCGACATTTTAAGTATTGTGTACAGTTTTGGCTGCCACATTACTAGAAGAATGTGGAGGCATTGGTGAGGGTGCAGGAACAGTTTACTATGAGTTTGCCTGGTTTGAAGGGTATTAACTATGAAGAGAGATTGAACAAACTTATTTTGTTTTCAATTGAACTTTAGATGATGGAGTTCCACCTGACAGAAGCTTACAAAATATGAAAGGCATGGAAAGAATGGATAGTTGGAGTCTTTTTCCCTAGGTTAGAAATGCCAATTGTAGGGGAAATAGGTTTATGGTAAAAGGGGGTAAGTTTAAAAAGGAGATGAGAGGCAAGTTTTTTTACTCAAAAGGTATTAATTTTCTGGAATGCAACTAGAGGAAGTGGTGGAAATGGATACAATAGAAAGGTTTAAGAGGCATCTTGACAGATTCATGAATAGGCAGGGAAGAGGCATATGGACCACATAGAGGCAAAAGGATGTCAGCAAGTCTTGGTGGGCTGAAAGGTCTGTTCCTATGCTTACTGTTCTTATTAGTTTTTTTGATTCAAGCACAAGGACCCTGAAATCCTCCTGACTTACAGTCTTCCTCCATTTAAGTAATATATGACTTTTTTTGCTGCCAAAAGGCATAACTTCCTTTTCCCCTCATTATATTCCAACTGCCAATTTTTGACCACTTGCTCAACCTGCCTATACCTCCCCCAGCAAACTCTTTTTGTTAACCTCACCATGTACATTTCCATATGCTTTTGTGTGATCCATAAACTTGCCTGTTGTACATTTACTTTCCTCATACATTAATATATTATAAAATAATTGTGGCTCCAACACTGATTCCTGTAAACTTATCTAGTTAAAGGCTGCCATCCTTTGGCTGCAATCTTAACTCTGTCTTCTATTCGTTAGTCAATCCTCTGTTCGTTCTAATCTTACTATCCCCAACACTATGGATTCTTATCTTGTTAAGTATCCTATGTGAAGTTCCTTTCCACCATCTTTTGGAAACCCAAATATATTACATCGACAGGTTTCCCTTTAGCTATCTTTCCTGAACCATTTCAAGGAATTCTAAATTTTGTTAGGCTTGAGTTACTTTTCATAAAACCATGCTGTCTCTACTTGTCAAAATTATGCATTTTTAAATGCCCGCTATTTCATACTTTATGATAGACGCTTAACATTTTCTCAACGACAGATGCCAAGCCAAGTGGCCTGTAGTTATCTTTTTTTGTCTCCTTCCCAGTTTTCCATTCCTCTGGGACTTTTCTCAAATTTGTTGGAAGGTTACTTCCTGTGCATCTGCTGTCTCTGGAGTTATTTTCTTTAATACCCAAGGGTGCAACCCATCAGGCTCAGGGGCCGTTAGCCACATCAATTTCCCTGGTACTTTTTCTCCCACTTATTTGCCTGTTGGTCATTTGGTATTTTGGGAATATTTTTAATATAATTTGCTACGAAGACTGTTGCCAATCATTTTTAGCTCCTCTGCCATTTCCTGGTTTCTGATTAATATTTACCAGCTTTATTCTCACAGGAGCCTTTCTTCACTTTGGCCCCTCTCTTCCTTTTTGTATGTTTGAAGAAGTGCTTTCTGTCCATAGAATCAGAATCACAGAAGTGTTACAGCACAGAAGGAGGCCCTGAAGCTCATTAAATGAGCATCATCACCTAGTGCCAGTCTCCATTTCTTCCCCTTACTTTGGCATATTAGTTTTATGCAAATAATCATCTTATGCCCTCTTTAGTGCCTCAATTGAATCTGTCTCCAGCACACTTCTAGGCAGGACATTCCATACCCTAACTACTGAGTGAGTGAAAAAGTTTTATTTTCCACTTCATCCTTTGTTCTTTTCTGATCACTTTAAATCTCTGCCCTCTTGATCTCGTTCCCTTTAAAAAGCAGGGATAATTTTTCTCTATCTACTCATCCAGCCTGCTCATAATTTTGAAAACCTCTATCAGATCTCCACCCAGCCTTCTCTCCAAGAACAGTCTCAACCTTTTCAAACTATCCTAATAGTTGAAGGTCCTCATCTCTGAAAGTATTCTTGTAAATGAAATCCACTTAGCTATAACTTGCCAGTTAACCATCAAAGTTTGTTTTCTCCCTTTTTTGGTCATCTTTTGTTGGTTTTTCAAACTTCCCAATCCTCTGGTTTACCACCAGTTTTATTTTTCAATTTGACACTATCCTTATCTTTGTTAACTTGCTCTGGTTTATCCTCTTGCTAGACTCCTTCCTTACTGGGATATATCTTTATTGTGAGTCATTAACTATTTTCTTCAACATCGTCTTTCTTTATCAACCATTTTCTTTTGCTAGACTCTTTCCCAGTCCACTCCAGCCAACTTAACCTTATTCCTTTATAATTAGAGGTCTTTTCATCTTGTGTTTTGGCGAAAATGTATTTCCCAACCAAATCCTCCATTTAGCTATAGGAAGGTACTTCCCTGCTCAGTCATACTTTTTCAATTTTAGTACTGTATTTGGGTTTTACAAATGTAGCAGTCCAAACACACTACAGAGGAACCTCAATTATCTGAAAGAGACAGGCAGGCAGTATTTCATTTGGTTAATCAAATTCCAGATAATCAAATGCTGGATAACATAGTTTAGCCGAGCATCGGAACCTTGTGATCTTGCTGGATAATCTGATATTCGGATAATTGAATGCCAGATAATCGAGGTTCCTCTGTATATGCTTTTAAGTTTCAGCTTTTGTTTCCCTTCAAAACTATTTCAATTTTAGCTGTTTGCCGTTAATTCTTCATTATTTTGAAGCGGGGACAGTAGTTGATCTTAGTGGTTTTCTTTTTCTCAGTATGTGCAGTGGATCATGTAGTCTCCATTCCTGCTGTCAGTTTATGTTCAGTGTTTGGATGTAAATGCCACTTCACAGACAGGATATAAAGCAGCAGTATTTTCTCTAGCATGTAAATTCTTTAATGTTATTCAGATAGTTGCATTATGACACACAGGCATCCCTTTAATTGTCAGGTAGACCTTTTGCTGTTGACTAACTTTATAGTGAGTTACAGAAGGCTTGGTTCTACATAATTCATATATTTTGGCTTTTAGCAAAATTGATTTAATGCTGTTGCTGTAATGTAATTGTACTAAACTGAGTGAATTTAAATCTTTCTTTTGAATTACCGACCAGTACTGTTGGTTCTGAATGTTGTGGCTGAACAGCCTGGAACATGGAGACACTGTGCAGAGAAATATCTGTTTTTCATTCTTTTCTCATGGTCCCTGATGACCAAGGCAATTCTGGCTTTGAACAATATTTCCCTTTCACATAAGTATGAGTTAAAATTTAACATTTTCGCACAATTTATGGTCACAGTAGCTTTTGCCCTACATTTACAACTAGTTTGGTTTTTGTGTGAAGAGATAATGCTTGGTCATCCTGAGAATGGAAATCATTTAGAATTTTGCACTTGTTTTAAAATAGAAAACTAACTGATGTCTTGGAACATAAGTCATGGAATAGCCATTTGGCCCTTTTGGGCCTGCAATACCATTCAATAAAATCATATTTGACCTGATTGTGGTCTCATCTCCAGCTTCCTTTCTGCCCTGCATAATCCTTGACTCTCCTCTATCAAAAAAATCTGTTATTCAACCTTAGATAAATTCAATGGCCCAGCCGCCACTGCTCTTTGAAAAAGAGAATTTCACATACTAACAGCCGTCTGAATAAGAACATTTTTCCTCCTCTCTATTCAAAAAGTATTAAATAAAAGTATACTAAATGAAGGTAAAACAACAAATAAGCCAGATAACCTTGTTCAAATTGTTTCGAACACAATTACATCTTTTTTCAAATAGAGATCAAAACTCTACACAGATGTAGTTTCATCAGTTACTTTATATGATTTGTGCAATTTCACTCTTTTTATATTCCATTTCTCGTTGCAATAAACAGCAACATTCCACTTGCTTCCTGCTAAACTGCTCACTGCACCTATCTCATTTTAAAAATTGCATTCTTCATGTTTTTTTAATCAGAATGTTGTCTGTGGTCTGTCATTCTCCAATCCTCATCCTTTTTTCATTTTCTCCTCCTCGGAGATTGAGACAGTCCAACTGTCCTATGGTACCTCACCCATCTCAGCATCCTTTATGCATGAGGCCAGCCTTGATTATGGATTGGCTTCACATTTACCTTCAAATTTCAAACTTGACAGGGTTCAAACATTTACACTCACCATTTTAATGGGATTTGGATTCAAATTCTGAGACATTTACAATTGGAAATGAATTGATCACCAATTTGGAGAGTTAGCTCCAAGACTGTGACCCAGCAGGTTTGAAGGTAACTAAGTTACATGATTCTGTTTTATAAAGTGAACACTTTGGACAAAAAATCTATCAGAAAGTAAAACATAATCAAATGTAAATAGAGTCAAATTTGTATTATGACAGTCTGGGTTAAAAAAAGTGGTTGCTTGTTACTGTCTGTAATTAATGTAACATTTATCTTTTCTGATGTCCTCTGAGCCAAATGTATTTCCAATAATTTTAGCTTCATACACTGAAATAGCAGCTGTGAAAGTGTAGGTTTTTAATCATTATCTTTTCTGATTCTGGATTTTCTTTAAATAAAATTTGAAATTATTAGCCAATAGCTTTTTCTATCTCTGATCCATTTACTTATTGCCTTACTATTCTTTGAATACAGACGTTGGACTTGATTGGATATTAATACATCATTTATATGTTAGTTGAAGTTGGTGACCTTCACTGTCCTTTTAAATGTAGAGGTAAGGTAAATAGAGCACAAATATGACTAACAGCTTTGGTCACTTCCATAATGACATGCCATTTCTCCCTCACTGAGTTTTCTGGACTGTGCCTAAAAATAATGTGGTAATTGTAGATCAAATTTTGTCGACAAAGTTTAATTTATATTTTTCGAGATGAAGGAAACTTTACAGAGACTGACACGAATTATCGAGGGACATCATTCAACAACTTCTCTACAGTTCAGAATCCTTTGATAAGTTATTCAATTGCAAAAACCTTATTTGAAAACTACTGTATTATAAGTACAGTAAATAGTTCTATCTTTAAAAATGATTGCTATTAGTTACTGTGACAGCCCTGCATCCTTACCTCTGATCACTTTCTTTAAACAATATTACCGTCAAGTACAAAGGAGACTGAACTTGCTTGTAGATTTAGAAGGTGGCGAAGACTTGGCAAACATGCAGCATACAAGCAGTGTAGAAGATATTTCAGGGAGTTTACAGCTGGTGCAGATGGTACTAAGCAGAACCCTGATGAGAGTAACTGTCTGATTGCTGGAGTACAACAGATGCAACAATGACGTTGGAAGTTCTAAAGGTACAAGATAACCAATATATCAAATACACTACAATACATCTGCAGCACCTAAACTTTATTAATACTCTAACCCTCTTAAAACTTGATTAAATCCTTCATATTAAATTCCCTTTGCTAGTTATCATACTGGTTTTAATTTTAGGGAAAGCTCTTCAATTTGTATTTCCTTTCTTAGATGTAGAGATGCTGGTAGGCAACTTTTAGGTTTATTATTTAAGCAAAATGTTACCTAACTTGGGTACATTACTGATACCATGGGTCAAAACCCCAAAGTATAATGTACATTTTTAACTTTGTGCGTTGTAACTCTAAAATATGTTATTTTAAAAGAGAATTAATACAGTCAAAAATGGCTGTGGATGTGAATTAAGTGACTTTCTCGACGGAAATACACTCATGGAATGTCACCTATGGAAATGAAGAGAACTTCAAATAACATCCCTTCACTGTGGAGAAGAGGCAAGTCAAAACAGACTGGACTGTGATCTCTTGTGACTATGAGAATAACAAGATGCTGATGACCCCTACTGAACAGCAAGCCATTTCCCTGCAAATTATGTCCCACACTGCATTCATGTTTTGTACTTTTCCCTTTGAAGAATACACAAGGACAGTTTAGTGCACTAATGGGACTGAATGCTCTTGTGCGTACCAGCCTGGGTTTGAGTATTACCATACCACAGTCAAAGAGCTCTCTCCGAATCACCCCTGTGTTGCGAGAAAAAGGATTCTTTAGCTCTGAGTCATGGAAATTAGGTAGCTAGCAGCCAAGCAAAAGGAAACAGGACAGTAAAAGGACTTTCTCTGACACTGAATGCTAGAATACAGTCATGGCCAATAGGAATCAGAATGATAAAATCTCTACTAATCTGACCGTAAAATTGACTTTTCAACTAACAATGTTATTCTACTGACAACCTTCACTGCAACAGCTACAATGTTCAACTATCCACTCTTCACAAACAATTCAGAGTCTGATGTCTTTTTAATTTTTATCTTTTTTGGACTTGCCTCTTATTTCTAATCTCTGTTTATGTGTTGTGTTACTAATTCTTCTGTCGTTTGTTAGTTATTGAGCTCATGCTTTATTAACTCATAAGCCTGGATAAATTGTCTCCTTTTTGGGCATAAATTCATTTGAGTCTGGGAAAATACATTCACAAGGGAAGGGACCTTTTTAAAATTAACTCTTGTGATCAACCGAGAGGATGGATGAATAAAGAAGTAGAACAGTTCATCCCTCCTCACCCATGAGTTTAATGATTTGGGGTCTGGTCGTCATGACTGCCAACAGTCATTCATTTAAGTTTTTGCACTTGTGATTAAGAAACTCAAACTGTAACCTAACAAGAGTAATTCCTAAATATATGGTCATCACAATTTACTGAATATTCCTGTATTGAAAACGCTCTTTTAATTTATTGTGATTTCTAGCAAGAACGTTTTATGAAAAGAATTTTCCAATGTTGCTGTATTCTATGGAAGGTGATGTCTTTACGAAGCTTTTTGAATTGTAATGCAAAGGAGAGGCTGAATAGACTGGGGCTATTTTTCCCTGGAGCGTCGGAGGCTGAGGGGTGACCTTAGAGGTTTATAAAATGAGGGGCATGGATAGGGTAAATAAACAAAGTCTATTTGTGGGAGTCCAAAATTATAGGCCATAGGTTTAAGTTGAGAGGGGAAAGATTTAAAAGGGACCTAACAGGCAATTTTTTTATGCAGAGAGTGGTGCAAGAATGGACTGATCTGCCAGAGGAAGTGTTGGAGGTTGGTACAATTACAGCATTTAAAAGACATCTGGATGGGTATATGAATAGGAATGGTTTAGAGGGATGTAGGCCAAATGCAGGCAAATGGGACTAGATTTATTTAGGATAACTGGTCGACATGGACAGGTTGGACTGAAGGGTCTGTTTCCATGCTATATGTCTCTATGATTCTAAATGCACAATAATGTTCATTTAGTAACCAGATAGAATAGCTGTACAATTGACAGCTCAACATGATAAGTAGATAGTAAATAGTGCTCAGAATAAGTTCTAGAAAATATTATACTCTTGATTATAAAGAGGTCATGTGATGTAGTGGATGGCATTTCTGCCTCTAAGGAAGAACTTTGGATTCAAGTCCCACTTAGGAATTTAATGACCAAGGAATTCTATGTGTCATAATGTGGCTGAATAAATTGAGGATCAAGCTGCAAATCCTTCTGATACATGCTAACAGCAGGTAGTAGCAGTGGCCAAGATTCCCGATCTGCCATGTAATGGAAAGAAAGTTTAAGACCTTTACTATCACTGTCCAGAGCTCCAGGCTGCTTGTTGCCACAGCAACTCAGTCTCCATGTGTGATATGTAACAGGCCAGTACCATTCTTGATTATGAATTGTATAGACTTTATCAAAAGACTCTAGACACAATTTTGGGTTTCTGATGGCAATGTTGTACGGCTGTTTTCAAAGACAAATCAAGAAGATAAATAAAATGCCTTCTTTCTTAGACAGATTCTCAAGACTGAAAATTACATTCTTTCATTTGGAATTGTGGCTCCTGAGATGACTGAATAGTCTAGTGCTGAATTTACATGCCCTGTCACAGATTTATAGGGGATCTTATGGTAAAATGGTATTGTCTCTACCTCCAAGCAAGAAAATCTGTTTAAGTTCCACCTACCCTAAAGGTGTGTCACAGCATGTCTGAACGGATTGATGAAAGTAACTACCCTGCCACAGGTGGGGCAGGTGATGCTTGAAGTAATGGTTGGATGCTGTGGTTTTTCTACATTCATTTTACTGTTTTGCATCACTAGATCACATGACCTCTTTATAATCAAGAGGTGCTCAAGATGGTTGGCAGCTTTGTAGATGTGTCCTCTCCAATTTGGGAAGTTTTGGGGAAGGATTTCCATGTGTTGATGGCAATATTGTATTTTTTCAGAGAAGCTTTCAGGTTGTCCTTTGAAGCATTTTCTCTTTCCTTCTAATAAGTGCTTGCCGTGGATAGCTATTATTTGGAAGACTTGTGTGAGACATGTGATGTGGCAACAGTTGATTGATAGTACCTGGTACCTGATGCTGGTGTTGGTCTGTGACAGGGCAGTGATTTAGTAGTGACTATCCTGCTATTGGATATGCAGGATTTTGCAGTCTCAACACTGGTGATATTTCTCTAGGGATTTGAGGTGTCTGTTGTACATTGTCCATGTCTCCAAAATATGCAGAACGATTGTTAATACTACTGCCCTCTCAACCAGGAGCTTTGTGCCAGGTTTGGAATATTTGTCATCAAATATTGTGTTCTTCAAATAGCTAAAGGCTGCACTGGCGCAATGGAGACTCTGTTGAGTTTCATCATCAAAATCTGTTCTTGCTGCGAAAAATCTACCAAGATGTGAGAATTGAAACATTATTCTGCATCGTACAATTTTTTGGTTCTCTGCTTTTTCCTGCCTATTGCTGACTGATGAGGGCAGAACAGTAGATGTGATCTATATGGACTTCAGTAAGGCGTTCAACAAGGTTCCCCATGGGAGACTGACTAGCAAGGTTAGATCTCATGGAATACAGGGAGAACTAGCCATTTGGATACAGACTGGCTCAAAGGTAGAAGACAGAGGGTGTTAGTGCAGGGTTGTTTTTCAGATTGGAGGCCTGTGACCAGTGGAGTGCCACAAGGATTGGTGCTGGGCCCTCTACTTTTTGTCATTTACATAAATGATTTGGATGCGAGCATAAGAGGTACAGTTAATAAGTTTGCAGATGACACCAAAATTGGACAACGAAGAGGGTTACCTCAGATTACAATAGAATCTGGAGCAGATGGGCCAATGGGCTGAGAAGTGGCAGATGGAGTTTAATTCAGATAAATGTGAGGTGCTGCATTTTGGGAAAGCAAATCTTAGCAGGACTTATACACTTAATGGTAAGGTCCTAGGGAGTGTTGCTGAACAAAGAGACCTTGCAGTGCAGGTTCATAGCTCCTTGAAAGTGGAGTCGCAGGTAGAAAGGATAGTGAAGGAGACATTTGGTATGCTTTCCTTTATTGGTCAGAGTATTGAGTACGGAGTTGGGAGGTCATGTTGCGGCTGTACAGGACATTAGTTAGGCCACTGTTAGAATATTGTGTGCATTTCTGGTCTCCTTCCTATCGGAAAGATGTTGTGAAACTTGAAAGGGTTCAGAAAAGATTTACAAGGATGTTGCCAGGGTTGGAGGATCTGAGCTATAGGGAAAGGCTGAACAGGCTGAGACTGTTTTCCCTGGAGTGTCGGAGGATGAGTGGTGACCTTATACAGGTTTATAAAATCGTGATGGACATGGATAGGATAACTAGACAAAGTCTTTACCCAAATGTGGGGGAGTCCAGAACTAGAGGGCATAGGTTTAGGTTGAGAGGGGAAAAATATAAAAGAGACCTAAGGGGTAACTGTTTCACTCAGAGGGTGGTACGTGTATGGAATGAGCTGCCAGAGGAAGTGGTGGAGGCTGGTACAATTGCAACATTTAAGAGGCATTTGGATGGGTATATGAATAGGAAGGGTTTGGAGGGATATGGGTCGGGTGCTGGCAGGTGGGACTAGACTGGGTTGGAAAACAGGTCGGCATGGACGGGTTGGACCGAAGGGTCTGTTTCCATGCTATACATCTCTATGACTCTAAGTGGATTATGAGGTGGAATTCATACTTCTTGAATTTATGAACCTTTCATTCCCCTGGGCTCTGTTATTTCTTCCAATAGTTATTGGTTACATCTGTGGAGAGCTGTTTAGAGCAGCCTGGTACAAGGAATTGCTTCAAATCTTTTCTGGAGTGCAAGATTTTTGGATATATTGGGAAAAATCTGAAAATGCTGCAGCAGATGGAAAAAAAATCTCCCTCAAATGTTCTCCTCTAAAGACCTCTGAAGTCTTCAAATTCTTTCCTGTTTAGAATTTGATTTTTCGCCGCAAGTTTCAATTTGGGCTGAGAATGCATCTATATCACAAAGTTTTATCCTCCTTTGTAATGAAAGATACCAAGGCTATTGTGCCAGCAGTAGAATCCCATAGAGGACAGTGGTCCCCATTTACTCTGTTTGGAAAGTCAGTCATGAGGAATCATCAGTTGAAAACTGCTGTTAATAAAGTGGGACAGAGGTTAGCAGAAAATATTTTATACGGAAGGCTGTTAGAGCATGGAATGCTTTGCTACAGGGTGCAGTTGTGGCATGATCATATATTTAAAAAAAAGGTTAATAAGTAATTGAAATAGAGAATAATATGGAACAGTGGAGAGAGAGTAAGAACAGCAAACAATTAGATTAAACCGTCTCACTGTATGTTTTAGGGGAAAAGAAATCATTTTACTGCTTACCTGTTTTCCTTTCCTGAAATGTCTTTAGGATAATTCAGATAATATGAAACATAAACTTAGAATAAAAATTGTCTCTACTTATAAGAATGGACATGTCTTAATTCTTACCTAATGCAAAATTGGGATGATTTGATGGCTGTAATCCAGTCTCTGGTGTCCAGTCCAGTTCTTTGTGAAGCATTTTCAGAGTTTCATTGTGCTGTAGTAAATGACACTTTTGTGAGCTTGTTACAGTCAATCATCACAAACAAAAGCTGATGAACATGAAGAAATGCACACTTGAATATGATTATTTCTGTGTGCATTATATAGTGAGCTGATCAGTTCCAAAAATTAATTTAAGAACTAGAATTCTCACTATTCTCTAATCTTATGATTTTAATAAACGTCAAATGACTCTCCCTGATTTTTTCATCTTCTTTATAATGAACTTCGCCAAGTGTTACATTTATCTGTGGTTGTTACTGTATAAAGAGCTCTTCTAAGAAAGGAAATTGACAGATGCCTACACTTTGTCAGTTCAACCACAAAAAGAAAAGTTCGGTGCCTTACTTAATTCATCAAAATTTAACTCTTCTTCAAGATTTTGATATTTAGATTTGTGCATTTACAGCTTATCTTTTTATATTTAAGTATTAAGATACCATTTTTATTGTGGCTCAGAAAATGATGTCCTAGGTCATTGGCTATTTTGGGTGCAAGTTGTAGCTGAGGTCAACTAATGAGAAATATTTAGTGCTCTTATTTAATATTCAATAAGATCATCATGTGATCAGAAGTTCTTAAAAAAAAGTAGCTCTTAAGAGGCAGATAGCCACTTTAAAACAACTGTTGGTAAAAGTGGAAGCGGACAAGGTTGAGTACTGCCTCATTTGGAGGTAGTGCAGGGAAATGTGACTTATTTTTGCGGATGAGAAGTGTCCTGCAATAAATAGCAATTTCAAAGGAACATGTGTCAATGTTATTTTACCTGAAGCCAAAACGTGGGAATAGTGAGGAAGAAATAGTGAATTCTACTCGCGTGCAGCATTTTCCTATAACTGACAGTATTATAACAGTTTAATAAGACATGTAACTCGATTGTTATCTGTGGAATCTGAAATTGTTGGCTGTGACATATTTAGGACAATATAAGACATGCATTATATAAATCATTATATAGAAAAATAGCTCTAGCTCCCGATAAACAATAAATCAGTTCAATTTGCTCTCACATTCTTTCAGAATTATTTGCACAACACATTGGTACAGTAAGGGAGTTGATTACTTACCTGGTAACAGTTGTGTTGTTCAGGATATCATTTGCCACTCCTGGAAGTCAGTTGTCACTTCAACAAAGATATAAATCATGTAATTGATGAAAAAGGTTTTGCAGGTAGTTTTTCATGGAAGTTTTGAAAAAGCTCTACAGCAGTTTGTATGTTGTCAGTGACAGAAGTCAAAACAATTGATGATAAGAATGTTTCCTGTTACAAAACCACTAGGTTTTGCATAAAGCATTCAGATTGCCGATGTAAACATTTTATGTTGGTTCATTTGAGATTCCCCAGAGAACAGATTTGCAGAAGTTGGGGTTTTTCTCTATTACAGATTTGAACTGTTATTTTTTAAAATGCTAGACAGCATGCTTTGCGATGCAACATCCTGGTTTTGTTGTTAAAAAGCACTTGGAATTTCAGAAACCCATCAGTTTAGTATTTGATGTTCTACTTTACTTTGGGAGTTTCTCAGTTAAAATGCTAGAAATGTATTTTAATCAGTTCCATTTCATCATCTTTATGGATAAATCACAAACACATCAATAAATAACAAGGAATTGGGAACCTGTAATTCTCAATATAAGTTCTATTGGAATCAGTTTAAGCAGTTCTGTTTAATATTTTTATCCAATCAGTTTTGTTATCTGCATTCGCATAACCAAACTTCAAGTGAAAGAAAATGCCCAAGAAATTTGATAACATCACAACAATAATTCAGACCCAAAGTAGGTAACTCAGCATCTAATATAGTGGGCAGGGAGTGCCAATCATCAGATACATTGGCTGAGACAGCCTGGCTATGATAACTACTGGAACGTTTTGAGGTATCGATTTAAAATATTCACACCACAGCTGTGTATTTGTTTTAGAGCCAATCTGTTAGATGTCTTAAAAAAAATCTGTCATGGTTGAATAATTGGCATGCAGTGGGTAAAATGTTAAGTATAGATTGTAATCACGGTGGGAGTGAATATGATTTAAAAAAAAATGAAATGAATTGTGATGAAGTGATTGTAGGAAAGTGAAAGAAAATGGGGAGGGGCATATTGTGATTAGTGAGTTTGGAGGCATGAGCAGAGGGTTAGACATCAAGACTTTTACCTTGGTAATTCTAGTAATTTAATTGTTTCCTACCCCTCCACCATTGTCATGTCCTGGAAGTTAAGTTGGTAGGTTGAACAACACCTTTCAGTTAGTGAAGATTTAACTGAGACTTTCAGTGCCAAGCAGGGAACAGGATCTCCTTTGTTTTGTCCACTTTACCAGGATCTCTAAGTGGCCTGTTGGACTACTTAGAGCCAAATTAACTGTTTGAAAATGATTCTTTCTAAAGCCAAAATACACCTCTCCTTTAATGTCAAAAATATCCAATTTCCTGACAAAAACTTACGATGCCCATGTATGCAATTTTTGTAGTCCATCTTTCGTTATTCCATCACTGGGTGTGCTTTTGAACTCTCTGCAGACAGAATTCATGATGAACCATAGATTTTTATTTTATTTTCTTTTGATTTAAAGTTTATTTGTTATATTTCAGTTTTTTAAAAATAAATTTCATTTATATGTTACAATCTTTATTTCCCTGACTGTAAAATGATTAACAAATGAAGGGCAATCAGTGTGTGTTTCCTGTACACTTCCTGGTGTACTGTCAGTGAAAATTCTTTAGTGGGATTTGCTGCTTAGCCTGTTAGTTGATAGAATTGTTGCTAGACAATGGAGAACTCCTTTGTTTATGGCAGGTTAAAATTAATGTCGAAAGACGTGAAATACTCGTCACAGAGATCTGTAGATCTTTGTGGACTACTTTCTTAGAAATTAGTGATGAGTAAGCTCTGGCACCTCACCACTGACCACAAATCCATTTGTTTTATTGCAGCTAACTCTATGCCTCTTTTGTATTCTAGATGAAATATCTACATTAGATATGCCAGCAGTGTTGGGATCACAAATTATGGGGGAAGGAAGAACAGCCTTTGATGCTCTGGAAAGATTTTGCAGCAGTCATGAACAAACATATGCTGAATTCTTAGAATCATTTATGCACCTCAAAAAAGGTAAGCTTTGTCAGGAGGTGAGTTTTAAGTCATGGATAAAGATGAGCAAAGTGTAGAGGAGTCTAGTCCACTTTGTGCACAATTGGCAATTCCAGTGCAAGTTATGTCCAAAGGTTTGCTTATTTTAGAAAGTGATCCTTACCCTCAGTTTCTGCTTGAATCAGTTTGCATACTGTTTACACAGAATCTGCAATGAACCAGCATAATTAGGCAGCAAGTTAAAAGGCAATCTACAAGAACGCTATAAATGTTATTCTTTGATTAATTTTTGAAAATGACTTGATACATTTTGAGTATAACTTACACTGGTTTTATGATTATCCATTTTAAATCAAAGCATCAATTCACCACTTGTCCCTAACCTGATTTTAAACTACCTGAAAAGGAATCTATCTGACAACCTATTTTCTAAATAAATTGGGTTACGGGTAGTTAGATCCATTATCTCTGGCAGATGAATGGATGACAAAACAGGTCCTTTTCCCAACTGGCAGCAAAATCAACATCTTTCAAAATGTAAGTAAGATTCAATTTAACTTTTGGAACTCTAAGGGCTTGAAAATGAGCATAATTAGCAGAAATTCCCAAAGGTGATCCATTCACTTTGTGAACATGGAGTGTTTTTGTGAACAGGACCTATTTCAAGAATGATGTTTTGAATACTAGTGCAAAAGATTATGGTAACTCAAAGTGTATTATGTGGACTTTGCACTTAAAATCATTTGCACTATTTGGACTGTGATATTAGGAGAATTGCAGGGAAGAAGCCAACATAATGGAGCAGAACCTCTGTAGTATGCCTAACTTCAGCACTAGTAATCCAGAGGCCCAGATTAATGCTATGGGGGAATGATTTCAAATCTCATCATGGCAGTTTGTGGAATTTAAAATGAATTTATGAAAAATATCTAGAATTGAAACTAATTTCAGTTACACAGTTACCATTACTATCATCGATTTCATTTGTCAAAGGGCTGTCGACCATCTTTGCCTGGTTTAGCCCAGACTTCAGACCCATAGCAATGTGGTTGATTCTTAATTGCCCTCTGAAGTGATCTAGCTAGACGCTCAGTTCAAGGTGAGCAACCAACCTTGCCAGCAATGACTTCATCCCATCGAAGGATAAATTAAAAAATCTCATCCTGCAGGTGAGGGAAACTTGACTTCGTAGATGACAAAACTCATTAGGTATCTAAATAGAATTGCTAATTCCATCCACAAGCAACAGTGGTTACTGTTTTGGGAAAATAATTGATTTCCTGTGATGTCATAAACATGGTGTCATGACCAAAATAATCTTTAGGTGAACTGTAGTTCAATCGCAAAGATAATTGAACTGGAAAAAATAAAACAGAAATTGCTGGATATCCTCAGGGATTGCAGCATTTGTTAGTGAGAGGTACACAGATCTGTTCAATGACCTTTCACTCTTGTTTCAGTTTCCCAGTACAGAATTTTACTCTGCAGACTTTTGTTCAATTACATGGTGTTAATCCATTTGCTTAAAGCTATAAATTGTCCCTATTTTAATAAAAATATTGAAGTAATATTATAGTAAGTAGTAAGTCCGGCTACAACTTGGAAAGTAGTGGTTTGGGTATAGCCTCCCAAAAGGAGTAGTTGGGAAGCTCATTACTGACATTGTAAAGTGTTATTTATTATAGCATGACAAATATAAATATAGTTTCCCTTAACCGTGGAATTTTTGAAATTTAATTGACAGAAAAATGCATCAAAATGATAAAACAAGAAGGACTGTTTTGTAAAGAGGAAGTGCATGGAAATGTAAGATTTTAAATTTACGTAAACGGTGGTGAGCTTTAATGTGAAAATTAAGCTAATTGAACTTTATTTGGATTACATCAAAGACCACAAAGTCATGTTGTTGTGTTTGTAGACCTCTTGGAATATGAGTTCTCAGACTGGGGCAGTTAACCTGGTCCAATGAGGGAGTCATTGGACATGCCTATAGGCATGTCTGAGATTTTGCTCACTTTGAGAGCTGGTTCTGAGGAAGCTGGACTAGTGACATATACTATGCATGTGCAAATAAAGGATGACTTGGTGACAAGATACCGGCCTCTCTGGAGTTATTTCACACGTATTGCTAGAAAGTTTGCAGTTTGACAATCTATTATAAACTTAAAATTCTGTAAGTGGTTTATTTGTGTGACCTTGTACTGTTATGAATAGCAAGAGGGAGTCTCTGGCTAAAATAAAAGGACTTTCTATTTGTGGTTACCTCTAGGGTCTATTTCTAAAAGATTGTAGTGCTTACCCTATATTGCACACCAACCTTTAGCATTCCTCATGTATTTTCTGAAAGTTACTGCTTAAGCTAGGAAGCAACTGCTGTTTGAAATGTGTTTTCTTCATATTGGTTCACATTGCAGATTTGGACATAGTCATACATCATGGAAACAGACCCTTTGGTCCAACCAGTCCATGCCGACCATAATCCCAAACTAAACTCGTCTGGCCTGCCTGTGCTTAGCCCGTATCCCACCAAACATTTCCTATTTGTTTGCTTATTTAAATATCTTTTAAACATTGTAATTGTTCCTGCATTCACCACTTCCTCTGAAAGTTCCTCCCACAACTGAACAAGTCTGTGTTTAAAAAACAAAATTGCCCCTTGTCTTTTTTTTAAAACTTGTTCTCCTCTCACATTAAAAATATGCCCTCTAGTCTTGAAATCTCCTGCCATTCACCTTATCTATAACCCTCATTATTTTATAAACCTCTGTAAGGTCACTCTCAACCTCCTATGCTCCAGTGAAAAATGTCCCAATTATTCAGCCTCTCCTTATGACTCAAACCCTCCATTCTTGGCAACATACTGATAAATCTCTTCTGAACACTCTCCAGCTTAATGATATTCTTCCTATAACAGGATGATCAGAACTGGACACTGCACTCCAGAAGCTGCCTCACCAATGTCTTGTGCAATCTCAACATTATACCCCAACTCTGTACTCAAAGGTCTGAGCAATGAAGGCAGGCGTGCTGAACGTTTTCTTAACCCCCTTGTCTACTAGTGATGCAAACTTCAAAGAATTATGTACCTGAACCCTTAGGTCTCTCTGTTCTACAATACTACCCATGGTCCTACTTTTAATTGTATAAGTCCTGCCCTTGTTTGTTTTACCAAGGGCAGGTAAATACTTCGCATTTTATACAAATTGAACTCCATTTGCTACTCTTTGGCCCAGTGACCTAACTGATTGATATCTCTTTGTAATCTTAGACAACCTTCTTCACTGTCCACTGTACCACCAGCTTTTGTGTAATCTGAAAATTTACTAACCCTGCCTTCTATATTTTCATCTAAATCAAAAGTGGTCCCAGCATTGATCCCTGTTGAACACCATTGGCCACAGGCCTCCAGTCTGAAAAAAACAACCTTCTACCATCACTCTTGTCTCCTGTTGTTCAGCCAATTTCAATCCAATTGGAACGCCCACCCTAAATACCATGTGATCTAACTTTACTAATTAGTCTATCTAGCAAAACCTTGTCAAAGGCTTTACTGAAGGCCAAGTAAATGATGTCTATCACTCTGCTCTCATTAATCTTGGTTACTTCCTCAAAAAAAACCCAATCCAGTTTATGAGACATGATTTCCCTTGCACAGAACAATGCTGACTATCCATTCCTTTCCTCTTCAAATGCATATAAATCTTCTTTTTCAGACTCACTTCCTATACCTTATCCACCACAGGTGAGTGGTTCTCCTTACATTCCTTAAACAAAGTCAAAACATTAGTCACTCTCCAGTCATTTGGCATCTCACCATAGTTATAGATGATACAAATATTTCTGCACGAGGCCCCACAATTTCCTTCCCAATTTCCCACACCTTCCTGAGATGCACTGGATTGTGTCTGGAGATTATTCACTTTTATATTTTCTAAGACCTGCAGCACTTTCTCTTCCATAAAGTGAACTGTTTTCAAAACATCAATATTTGGTTATGAGTTCTCTATCCTCCAATTCTTTTTCCAGGTAAAATGATGCAAAATATCCATTTTAATGTCTTTCCCATCTCCTGAGGTTCAACACAAAGACAACCTCTTTGATCTTTAATCAGCCCTACTCTCTCTCTAGTTGCTCTTTTGCTAATAATATCACTCTTCGAACCTCTTTGGATTATCCTTAACCTTACTTGCCAAGGCTATTTCATTTCCTCGCTCTGCATTCCTGAGCTCCCTCTTAAGAATGCTCTTAACACTCTTTATACCGTTCAAGAGACTCATTTGAATCCAGTTGTTAATATCTAAGGTATGATTCTTAATATCTAAGATATGATTTTTTAAATTCTTGATTAGAACCTCAATATTATTCATCCATTATCCTCTAATCCTACCAGTCTTACCTTTCACTCTTACGAATACTATGACTCTGAACTTTTGAAAGCCTCACACTTATCAGATGTCCCTTTACCGGTGAACAGTCTACTCCAATCAATTTTTGAAAGTTCTTGTCTCAAAGCATTAAAATTTGTCTTACTGCAATTAAAAACTTTTCCATAACACTTTTAAAACAAATAGAATTATGATTACTGGACCCAAAGTGTTCCCTTACTATCACTTCAATAACTTATCCTGTCTTATTATCTAAGAGAAGGTCAAGTTTTACTCCTTTAGTTGGAATATTTACATGTGTTCAAGAAAATTTTCTTTGACAATATTTGGCAAATTCTTCACCATCTGAACCTTTAACACTATGGTAGTCCCAGTCAATGTTTGAAAAATTAAAATAACATGCAGTTTGCAACCTTATTCTTATTGCATGTATCTGAGTTTTCTCTACATATTTGTTCCTCAATTTCCCTCTGACTGCTGGAGTTTGGGGTGGGGGGAGGTGTGGTGTGGTTCGGTTCTACAGTACAATCCCATCAAGGTAATAATTCCTTTTTTTTTTCAAATTTTAACTCATTTTTCATTGAACAATTTTTCAGAAATATCTTCTCTAGTTACAGCAGTAATGTTTTCCTTAATCAAAAATGCTACACCAGTCCTCTTTTGCCTCTCTTTCCATCCCTCCTATAGCATCTGATCAGAATATTCAGCTGCCAGTCCTGTCCATCCCTCAACCAAATTTCTGTAATTGCTATTACATCCCTATCCCATGTTCCCAAACATGCCCTGAGTTCTGCAGTTCTCACTTTCTCCTGTGTTCATCATCCTTACATACAAGACCCTGGATATCTTCTCCTTTTCTCTTCATGCTATACCTGGTTCTAGGTTAAAACTAGTACCCAGTTTTATGGAATCAACTTGAAAATGAATAGTATTAAAGACTCCTTTGGTACATCTAGTGAGTTTTCACTCTTTTTCAGAGGACTTGAAGAAACAAAAGACATCTCCTGAAGTTGGCAGCATTGCAGATGATGAATATAAACTAACTCAGAGGGTATTGTTGGAAAATTTGGGCCAGGTTGAAGGAGAGATGCCCAAGGATGACAAGAAGGCAAGTTTTAAATTATAAGTAGGTTGAATTTTTTTGCTTTCAATGTAGTTGTAACATGGTAATCTCAGTTTGTTTTTAAAATGCAGAGGGGCATACACAAAACCTGCATGAGGAAATTGAAACTGACCATGGAGCCATTTTAAACAGCATTTACTGTTTTATGTTGAAATTTGTTATTGATTTACATTTGCCAAAAAGTTGTTCAGTTGATGATTGTTCAGCATACTTTGAGATAAGTGTGATTTCAGTCATGCAAATTTGAAAAGTTTACAAAGTGCCTGAATTTTGTGCTGTTCATATTTTGTTTTTCTGTCTAACAAAGTTATACCAGTACAATTGCAAACGACTGGGACTAATTTTAAAAGAAATGTTTGAATACTATTGATTAAGCCTTTGGCCTTGGATGTTGCGACAACCTGTGAAACCAATCTGAAGCCTATCTAACATAAGGTATTCCCTTATAATCCATATGTTTATCCAATGACCATTTAAATGCCTTTAATGTTAACGAGTCCACTACTGTTGCAGGCAGGGCATTCCACGTCCTTACTACTCCGAGTAAAGAACCTACCTCTGACATCTGTCACCCCTTAATTTAAAGCTATGTCCATTCACGCTAGCCACCACCATTTGAGGAGAAAGGATAGACAGTGAGAGCCGTTCTAATCCTCTGATCATCTTGTATGTCTCTATTAAGTCACCTCTTAACCACCTCCTCTCTAACGAAAATCACCTCAGGTCCCTCAGCCTTTCCTCCTAAGACCTTCCCTCCTTACCAGGCAACATTGTAGCAAATCTCCTCTGCATCCTTTCCAATGCTTTCACGTCCTTCCTATAATGTAGTGACCAGAACTGTACGCAATACTCCAAGTGTGGCCGCACCAGAGTTTTGTACAGCTGTAACATGACCTCATGGCTCCGAAACCCAATCCCTCTATCAATAAAAGCTAACACACTGTATGCCTTCTTAACAACCCCATCAACAGGGTGGCAACTTTCAGGGATCTATGCATGTAGACATCCACACTACCAAGAATCTTACCATTATCCCAGTATTCTGTATTCCTGTTACTCCTTCCAAAGTGAATCACCTCATGCTTTTCTGTATTAAACTCCATTTGTCACCTCTCAGCCCAGATCTGCAGCTTATCTATGTTCCTCTGTAACCTGCAACATCCTTCTGCACTATCTACAACTCCATCAACCTTAGGGTTACCCACAAATTTACTAATCCATCCTTCTGCTTCCTAATCCAGGTCATTTATAAAAATGACAAACAGTGCTGAAGACCGCATATCAACGACTGATTTAAGAGGATTATTGACACCCTGATAGCAGATTTAACTTTAACAAGGAATTATATTGAAATTAAGTAGGTTCATGATTGCATCTCTGCTGACAATTTACCTTCATTATATTGTCTGTTTCTGTAATTACTTAAAACTAGCATAAAAGGGGCTTTTGTGGCATGGTGGTGATGTCCCCACCTCTGAACTAGGAGGTCTGGTGTCAAGTTCTATATGTTCCAGAAGTATGTAAAAACCATCCCTGAACAGGTTGGTTAAAAAATATCTGAAGCTAGCTTACTTGTGGCAGTTGTAGTTTGACCAGAAGTTTTTTTTTAACCTTTTGCTCCACCTTCCATCCTGAACTACAAAGATTTTTAAAAATGCCAGACTTGCATTTAGATGGTGCCTGTATGACCTCCAGATGCTTCAAAATGCTTCACAGGTAATGACGTTTTCAATTGTGGTTGCTGTAATATCAGCAACAGAATAGTCAATTTGCAGAGTGGCCACTTGACGCTAATATGACAATTGTGATATACATATACGATAGGTGGTTCTGAACCAATCTATTTAAAAATATCACTTAAATGGGATTCATTTCCTTATTATTTCATGGTTCTAATGTTTGTTTTAAGTTGTAAATCTTGTTACTAGTCAAAACTGCTACTTTGAAGGTGGTTAACTAAACCAGATTAATTGTAGATATTGTCTAATCAACCCATCTAGAGATGTCTTTACATGCTTCTGGAGCAGGTGGGATTTGAACTCAGACCTCCTGGCCCAGAGGTAACGACTTTGTCATTGGGCTACAAATGCCTTTACTACTAGATTAATTGTATTTTTTTCCAAAACCTGTTGCATTGGAACAGTATTTGATACAGCTGCAACCGTTTAAGTTTGCCTTGCACATCTTTAATGTGTGACCTAAAGACCAGATATCAGTGATGTGATTGAAAAATAATGTATTAAAAAAGTATATTGGTCTAAACAATAATGTGGAGGAAGTCATTTTTAAGCAAACTCTCAAAGTTTTGAGAGCCTTCAGACAATAGCATCAGCTCCATTGATGCAAGAAAGGCCAAGAGGCTCATCACCACCTTTTCCAGGGCAATTAGAAATAGGGAGTAAGCAAAAGAAAGATTTTAAAAGTTATGAAAGGTTGTGAATGGGAAGTATCGTTTTCACTTGGAGAATCAGTAAGGAAATTCTACTTTTGAAATGGCACTAGGATATGGGATAAAATGAATAAGCATGTATTTATGAAGAGAATTATTACAACTATGAATGCTTTGCTAAAAGGGATTAATTATGGCAGAGACCTTTTGTAACTAGTCACAGAAGAGTTAACATAATCTGAAGCAGAGGAGAATGCAGCGGGCTTTGGGATTAGTTTAGATCCCTCTTGCAAATGACCATCTCTATGTTGAAAGGTTTCTATGTGTACTGATTTTTTTTTTGAGATTTACTGTTGTCTTGTATTTGAACTAATTTAAAAAAAAAGGAATTTTTTGTTTTACAAAATCTGGATTTCAGAACAGTAAAATAACTATGCGTCGTCAGATAGTGGTTAAGGGCTTAAAGATATTTGCAGTAGATATTTATTGTACAGAACAGTTGCTGTGGGGTGAATGATATCATCTAGTAAGGTCTGACAGAGAATCTTGAGACCAAGTGCAGCTTGGAACCAGGTGATGATTATATGTTAGTTAAGGGATAGGCAGCTTCCATGGTGAGAAAGAAAGCTAATGTTTTAAGTCCAGAATCGAAACATTAGCTTGCTTTCTTTCCATGGATACTGCCTGAACTGCTGTAATCTCCAGCGTTTTATATTTTAAGTACAGATTCCAGCATTTGCAGTAATTTACTTCTTAATTAAGAGATAGTTGGCAAGCACTTAACTGAATTTATAGCAACAAGTAACCACTGCCATTGGAGTTTGTGTAGAAATGAAACTAACTAGGCAAGTATATGGCTACATTTTGTTAAATACGACAGGTAAAATGCTGGTAAGACAGTGAAATTCAACTTTTAACAAATGGTGCTTGAGGGAGTAACAACAAAAATGTTTCAACTGTGTAGGTTTGTGTAATTTTGTTTACTGCCTGTTAGAGCTAGAGCTAGACGCGGTCTTATTTTTACCACGTTACAACAGAGTACATTTTCTGACATTTACAGTAGTCAAATATGAAATATTTTCAAAGTGTCCAATAGTTCCAGTATCAAAACTGAGGACTGCTGTTGATAATACTAAGCGAATGTTGAAGAATTAGCAAAGCATTGGTTTCCATTTTAAATAAACCCTATGGGAGGGCTTTCTTTTTTTTCGATCACAGTGGCAGGTGCTATGTCGAATTTTAATGTAAAGCCATAGCTTTGAATATGACTGAAGTTAAATGAATGTGCTTTTTTTTCTTAAAACCAATGATATTTTAAGAACCGATTGCATTCCTTATTAAATAATTTTCTCCATGAGGGTGAAGACTATTACTTGTGTTCAGGTTGTTCTCCTTTAACACTTTAGTTTCTGTTAGTTACTGCACTGTGTTCCTTGTAACAAATGTTTCCTGTTTATGTGAACCATACAGAACAGTAATTGTGTTTATGGTAGAGTGATCAGAGTGAATTTCTTCTGCCTTTGGACAGAGAATATATTTGTTACACTTTGTCTGATCAATTTTAAAAAGGTATAGTTTAAAAGAAAATAACATTTGGATATTTTATGGAGACTCGAGGGGGAAAAAACTGTAATGCTCACCAAGTGATTTATCCCTTGGTTAGTAACTAACGTTGTAAAACTGAAGAGAGCAAAAATAAAATGCAGTGAAGTGTATCTTGTTGCTGAAAGTTGCAAAGGATGCCAAGTGTCAGAATCCAATCTTCTGGTGAAATGGTCTGTTTTATTGTTTTGTTGCCTACTTAACATTTTCAGCTTCTTTATTTCAGGCCAAACTGACATTAGAGGTTCCTTGTTCAGGTTTAGTAATGAAAACTAACTTTTAGGTTCATTACAGCAGGTGTGCTTCCTATAGGCTGAGTCTATTACATGCCAACTGTCTAGACCACAGAGTCAAGCAGGTATTTCTGGTAAATCAAGTGATATCAGATAATTCATTCACTTAGCTTTGAATTTACCCAGTTGAATGACCAAATCTTCTAGCAGCAAGTCAAAAGCTTCCTGTAATGAACTATATTGGACCACTTCAGACTAAGTTATAAGTCAGGCCTTTTGAATCTTTGTATACTCGAGGGGGTCAATTTCAGTTTTTCAAACACAGGCAAAGGGGACTCGTTTAGTTTGGGAAACTTGGCCGGCATGGACAGTTGGACCAAAGGGTCTGTTTCCATACTGTATGACTGTGTCTATAGCTATCACTAGGGGAGACAGTGAGCAAACATCTGAAAGATAAGGTTGGGGACAACAGGAAAAATGAGTTTCAGTTTTAAAAAAATGCAATTCAAATTGATAAATTGATCACTTAAATGAGTAATTAATAAAAATGGCCCTTAATAGTGAGAAACAGTGTAACTAATGAATTGCTTTTCCATCTTGGTATGAAGCAGAGCTAAAGATAAGACAAACTAAGTCCCAAATCCTGGTCTTCAAGTAAGTGGAGAGGTCTGGGGTCAAGCTAAGGAATTGGGTTTAAATAACATTTCCCTGACGACACACAATCTGAGGTAGAGTTGGCAGTATTCATATGAAAATGGGAGCCGGACGAAAGTTGCCTACAGTCTGTGTTTTTTTTTCCTTTTCCCACCATGCTTTGTTTTTTTTTGGGGAGGGAGGAGATGAAAGGAGTACGTGTATTTGATTCAGCCAAAGGGTTCACACATATGCACACTACCATTTCTATGCTCTTTCACTGTCTCCCCCTCTATATATCATCCATCTCCCCTCCCCCTCCCCCTCCCCCATACTCTCTCTTTCCCCCCCTCTCCAACATCTTTCTACTCCCCATCTCTCCCTCTCTTCCCTTTTCATTCCCCTCCCTCCTTGTCCCCCCTTCTCTGTCTTGCTGTCTCCACCTTCCTCTCTCCCCCTCAGTCATACAAACACAGAGACACATCTCACAGCCCTGCAGGTTCAAATGCCCACTGCACCTTGATCGTGGCCCCTCAGAGGATAGGGTGTCTGTGTTGGAACTCAAGTCAATTGCTCACTTGGATTGTTGCAACCTGCACCCTCTGGCAACCGAGTCTGTTCCTGACTGACCTGATGAAAGGAGAAAGTGAGGTCTGCAGATGTTGGAGATCAGAGTTGAGACTGTGTTGCTAGAAAAGCACAGCAGGTCAGGCAGCATCCAAAGAGCAGGAGAATTGCATTTCAGGCCAGAGCCCTTCATCAGGAATCCTTGATTCTTGATGAAGGGCTCTGGTTTCTGGCCCAAAATGTCAATTCTCCTGCTCCTAGGATGCTGCCCGACCTGACGAAAGTCCCATGCCTTGTGTTCTCTTCTCCCCCGCCCAACCCCTTTCCGATAAGCAGACTTTCCATCACTGTTTACATTGTGCAAGCCTCATTAATTTACTTTTCAGCAGCAAATGTGGGAGAGAAATACTGTCTGGTTGGAAGAGCAATCGCTTGTGAAATATTGATGTTCTCTTCTTTCTAGTATTTGGAAGCCTGGTGACAATCCAGATAGGGTCCTTTCTTGAGGGAACATTCTGGCCCACAAGCAAGTAATAGTCTCAAAGAAAACAACAGGATGTGGTAATAAAGGCATAATTCCATGTTATTTATGGGAGTTCTCAAAATATTTTTAAGAATTGGACTTGTAAGAAAATTAAGAAGCATCTTCTTTTTGTGGTCACTTTGGGGTTGGGCCCAAGATACAATGATGATTAATTAAAATGTTCACCTATCAGCTGAATAAGGTTATATTACATTCCTGTACATTATTATTATTATTATTATTATTATCTTTTATTTAAAACTGCCGGATTGTATACGATAATTGGTGTGAATGAGCTAGTCCTGATGTTACTTTGAGTTCCACCCTTTGATGTCACTCACCCAGTCTGCAAGTGGAGACTGCGTTTATGGTAGTTTTCATAGGGAGTAGATCTGTTAATATATTTTGTACAACTGCTGTGATCCCTTGTAATTACGCATCATTAGTATGTGGTTGTACTTATTACTATCATGCAATAAACGGTAATAAATATATTGTTGGCAAACGTTAGTGTTTTTTTCTAAAGACTCTACAGTGGTGTATCTCCAAGATTGATCATTTGACAGACCCTAGACAAAGTATAGGAAAATGGAAGATCAATAGCAGTGAACTACCTTTAACAACCCTTTCTCTGAACCACATCCTGGCAGAGATAACAGATAGCATGATGCTCCAGTAGCACCAATCAAGTTAATACCACAGTGCGTAAAGTTATGCACCCAATGACGTGACATAAGCACGCAAAGTATTTATATGCCATTGAAATCCATTGAAATTCTTTCTTCTTATTACAGTTTTAAGGGATTTAATTTTGAAACTCTAACAGCTTAGACAGGCAGGCTTTAAATTTGTCAAAATATGGACCCCTCAACCTGCTATGAATATGCCAACTTCTAGATTATACATGGCAGTTGGGGGTTTTCTGGGCAACTTTCACAGGCAAGGTAGATCAGTGATTAGGATATTTAAATAAACAGTTCTTCCTTAGAAATTACTTACATTTCATGGTTGCAAGCTGAGTTTTTCAGGGTCTGGAAAGAGTTTGTGTATAATTCAATTTCAAATTATTAATCGGCTCCAATTAAACCTTTTAGTTGTAAGACCATTTAGAAATGGCTGTTCTTTTTCCAGTTTGCATCTTGTCCTTTCATCCTATTTTTCCCTGGGTAAATATATCACGGAATATTGTGGTGTAAGCAGTGGCTACTTTATCAGATTATGTAATCCCATTTCTTTCTTGGACTTCCTCTCAATATGCAGAGGTGACATTGTCTTGTCTTTTATATTTTGTCTATTATATTTTGACACTGTCAGAACAGATATGTAAGACAATAAATAGGTTTCACATTGTTACAATTCAATTTCAATGGTGATAAGTGTTGAAGAATTTTTATTTGTGTTTTGCTTGTCTTTCAACTTATTTAAGGTGGAACATTACGTTGACGTTGAGGAAAAGGGCAATGAAAAACAAACTGAACGCCAAAGCAACACTGGTAAGTATTCAGTATTTCATATCACTGTTCTTTGGTGTAAATGGATTTAAATGGATTGAATGGACTTAATAAGTTGTGTTGATAATGTTTGTCCAAAAGCTTTCAAGAATGAAAACTTTTTCTATCAAGAAAACATAGTTAACACTTATCCTCCTTCCTTCTTACTATATTCTCATTAGGAAAAGCATACTATTCCAGGTGACACCTCAGTCTCATATTTGTGAAGTATTTTCCAATGAAACTATTTTCCTGGGATAAACTCACTCATTCCTAAATTCTTAGACACTGATCAGTAATTTCAGTCTTTACATTTCATAATAGTTTATAATATCATTGAACTTTCACTCATTTCTGAGAACTTAAAAGCAAGGGAGCACTTTTCTCAAATGAACGAAAATTTCGGTGTGGACTTGTTGGGCCGAAGGGCCTGTTTCCACGCTGTAAGTAATCTAATCTAAATTTGCTAGTCAAAAATCATAGAAAGGATGACACAGCTAATCGATTCATTGTGCCTATGCCTTTATAAATTTATCCAGTAAATCCCTCTTCCCTGCTATTTTACCGCATAGTGCCGTAATTTTTTCTCTTAAATTATTTAGCCAATACCATTTTGAATATTACTTTGAGCCACGTTCTAACAGATAACAATGATGTAAGAAAGTATGAGGTTTTGCGCTTTGGTAGAAAAAATAGAAGGGAAGGCTATTTTCTAAATGGGGAATGGCTTAGGAAAACTGAAATGCAAAGGAACATGGGAGTCTTAGTTTAGCATTCTTTTAAGGCTAACATGCAGGTTCACTTGGCACTTTGGAAGACAAATGTGCAATGTTAGCATTCATTTTGAGAGGGCTAGAATACAAGAAGAGGGATGTAAAGCTCTGGTCATACCCCGTTTGGAATACTGTGAGCAGTTTTGGGCCCCATATCTAAGAAGGATATGCTTTCCTTAGAGAGGGTCCAGAGGAAGTTCACAAGAATGAAATCAGGGATGAAGAGTTTGTCACATGAAAAGCAGCTGAAAACTCTGAGTTTGTACTTGATGGAGTTTAGAAGGATGAGAAGGGGATCTCATTGAAACTTGCAGAATACTGAGAGGACATAGAGTGGATAAGGAGAAGATGTTTCCACTAGTAGGAGATACTAGGATTTGAGGGTGAAGGGATAACCCTTTAGAACTGAGGTGAGGAAGAATTTCTTTAGCCATAAGGTAGTAAATCTGTGGAACTCATTGCCATAGAAGACTGTGGAGGCTAATTCACTGAGTTAATTTAAGACATGGAATCTTGATGAGTAAGAGGACCAAGGGCTACATGCAGAAGACAGCAGAATGGGATTGTGAAACATAACAATGGTGGAGCAAACTCACTGGGGTTGAATGGCCTAATTCGACTAATTATATTTTGGGGTCCTATTGTATTTGCTGTGTGAACAATTGTTGGGGCTGGATATTACAAGGCATTATGATCCCTGTCCCTTGGTAAAGATTTGGGACAAAGGTATCAGAGCAAAGAATGGTTGTGCCTGGCTGTTTGTAGCCTGCAGACAGGATATCCACTCATCAGGAACAAGTAGTCACACTTCAATGAGCTGTTTGTCAACCAGCTAGTCAGAGGCTGGCAGTTCTCCAGTGTTTGCCTCTTCAGAACTTCAGCACTCTGTTTAGAATTATGCCTAGTACAAAGGAAGGTAGCTGTGGCAGTTGGAGGTCAACTATCTCTAGTCTAGGACACCACTGCAGGAGTTCCTCAAGGTAGTGCCCTAGGTCTAACCATCTTTGTCCACTTTAACAATTATCTTCCATCATAAGGTCAAACATGGCAATGTTTTCTGCTGGTTTGCACAGTATTGAACACTATTTGTGATTCTTTAGTTACTGAAGCAGTCCATGCCCAAAGTTAGCAAGACCTGTTAAATATGCAGACTTGGGCTGGCAATTCTTGTTAAAGAGCTTATGCTTGAAACGTCGATTCTCCTGCTGCCTGATCGGCTGTGCTTTTCCAGCATTACACTTCCAACCTTGGGATGACAAATGATGACAAGTAACAAGTCATGCAAGTGTCAGCAATGACCATTTTCCAACAAAAGAAAATCTAATTATTACTCCTTGATATTCAGTGGCATTACCATTGCTGAACCTTCCACCACACCCCTTCTCCCCCCCACCCCCCCCCCCCCCCCTCCTCCCCCACCTCCCCCACCCCGCACTATCCATTCTGGGCAGACCTCTAACTATGCTGAGATAAAACATAAACAAGGTGAGTTTCCATTGCAGACTTCACAATACAAAAAAACCACTCATCCATTTCATATATTTAAATACCCTTAAGTCCTTAGTCCATTCTTACAAACAAACGTTTTAATGTGAGGGAATGGAGTACAAGACAGCTACTCCTTTTATAAATGTTTGGAACTGTCAAACAACTTGAGAAGACAGTACCCCACTATGGTAAGTGTTGGTTGTGTTTTTTTTTAATTCCCAATTTTTAAGTGTAGGCTACATAACTTAAGGCTTGACAGTTTCATTGCCCTTATGTGCTCTTCAGGATTCACATCTATGCTAAAGAAATCCTCCTCACATCCTGCAAGATAAAACCTACACTCCATTGAGAAGCTAGTCTTGTCAGCACTGAGTTCAATTTGTGTTTTCCCTGTTTCCCTAATGGTAAAAATGGCAGGTTTTTGAATTGATGGTGGGATTTCTGGACCTGGTGCTGTTTTAGATATCCTTGACACACCACGAAAAACTAGGGTGAAGTCTATTACTTAGTATTTTTTGACAAAAGTCCAATTTATATAAACAACTCAACCACACAAATGTCAACAAATTTCTCCTTAATTGCAAAAAACTCAACCAAATTTCTTTAACAAATTTGTTCTAATGTTCACTTATTAATATATTTAAGAAGTACCAATTAATTCTATCCTGGATTTATGTCTCCGAAATGCTCCAGCACTGATGTTAAGCTGATTAATACTTAATTGCTGATTTTACCTCAGCTCCCCTTTCTAAAATCTAGTTAAATATAGGCAATCCTCTAATACTCTGATAAAACGTTAAATTTAGTAAAGGTGCATTGTTAAATTATTTTCATTTAACCTTGAATTATGGCTGACCTGAGTAGTAAAGTTTGGACTTAGTTCAGAATAATTATGAATTGTTTTATAAACTTGCATATTGTACCCCTTTGGTTGCAGCATGTTGGTGAGAGGCTTCTCAGTTACAGTGATGTGTATTCTCATAGTAAATACGTTGATTTTATTCTTTGACCACAGACATTTGATATTTATTGAGCCCTAGATGATTTCTTTTTGTGAATTGCTGAAAGTATCTAGCGCCCTCTATATTTGAAGGCAAGTTATTAATCATGAGATTAATTATGATTCTAACAACTGCTGTCAAGGGGCTGTCCCTTCTGTTCCATGGTTACCCCTGTCTGGACTGTTCTACACCACTGCAGCTCCTCAAAACACAGCTGGACAGATAATTAACAGAAGAGTAACCATCATGAATGAGTGTACTCATTGGTTAAACAATTGAACAAAGATTGCAACTGGGACATGATATAACCAATTGTGTACTAATGTTGTATTTTCTCAAATGGCTTTTGTTTTCTGTTTCCAAGGCCCCTGACAGAGGGACCTCACCATCATGATGAAAATGGCTGACTGTTAATAAGTTCGGCCATCAAACACAGCAATTCTTTATCTTTTTGGGGCTGGGTTGCCTTTTGCAGTTATGCAGTTTACACAGGCAGCTGGCCATTTAATTCAACAGCTGCCTGCACTAAAGTGGGATTTTGGGAGCAAAGAGTGCAAATTTGACCTTGTAAGGGCAGATCTGAAGTTGATGGATTAATTTGGATAGCCTGGATTGGTGGAGGCAAGTTGGAGTAGTCTAAAGTGCTCTTTGGGATTGTTATGTGTATGAAATGCATATAAGCTCATAACTGTTAAGTGTTATCATCCCAGCTGTCGTACTACTGTATAAATCAGATTCCAGAATGAAATCTGCCTCAGTATCATCTAATATGATCTGAAGGGACCTAATGGACTGAAAGAACTGGTGATTTATATATTAATTAATTAATGGTTAATTAGGTATGAATTGGTTGTATGAACATGGGGAGCTACCTATCGGGGGATGAAAGTATATGGAGTTTGGTTAACTGAAGTAAAACACTCACTAAAATTATGGACTTGGACTCTGTTCAAAGACATTTATCTCCTGGTGAATAATGCTCGTTTTTGTTAATGTGATGGTTGGTCACTGAAATAATCACATGGGGCTTAGATTTTCTTAAACAACAGTACACAAGTTTATTGTACCAAATGAGAAATTAAAAAAAAAAGCATGGTCTAGATATACGAGATAGTTTAGAAAATTCTTGAAATGCATAAAAACGGGGACTTGGCAACACAGCGGAGATTCTGTCGACAGCTCTGCCTAACAGCCAAGGCATACTGGTGTTTTTTTGCTATCCCTGGCCAACTTATGTGGTGGAGTTATTAGTTTAAGCCTTACAGTACACATATTTGTTAATATTTGGGAGTGGGAAGGATGCCAAAGGGAAAAGGAGCGAGCAAACAGCAGCAGGGAGGACAGTTCCCTGCAGCACCTACCACAGCAGAGACTGCAGCAGCAGCCTCTCCTGAACCCCCCAGGGACCTGACAGACTCACAGGAATTGGCTGCAACGATGGAGAGACTTGCCTTGAAAGTTGGAGCTGCGATCGAGGGGAGATCCATGGGGAGATTTTTATCCAGGTCCAACCTATCACATCCATGAAGTATGAGCAGGAGATCCAGGGCCTCGGGGAGCAGCTGGAGGAGATGAACGGTTGAACTAAGGCCTCAGAACCTGTGATGGAGTCCTCATCCAGTCAGATCCAGGTGCTGGAGCAAGAGGTGTGGGCCTTGTGAGACAATATCGACGACCTCGAAAATCGAGGTTGGAGGGTAAATTTCCGAATTGTCGGGCTCCCTGAAGGTGAGGAAGGTGAGCAGCCAGTCAGCTGCTTTGAAAGCTGGCTGCCGAAATTTTTGGGCTTTCACATTGAGTCAAGCAGGCAGCAGATTGAAAGGGCTTATCGGGTTACAGTTCAGCGCCCCCGCTCTGTCCTAGTGCACCCCCACTCACATAAAGACAAGCAAAAAGTGATACAAGCTTCTAGATTATTGGGAAATGATCCACAGGCACTGCTGTACAAGGGGTCAGAAATCATGTTTTTTCAGGATTTCTCTGCAGCTTTAATTCGAAAGAGAAAGTCCTTCGATGAAGTTAAAGAGGCTGAGGAACCTGGGTATCCGGTACTCCATGAGATACCCCACAGTGCTCCATTTCAGCCACGAGGACTCATTTAATACATTTGTCTCAGCGGATAAATCTAAAAACTTTGTAGACGCTTTAAAATAGACGGATTGGCCTGAAGAATACGATTAATATTTGTTCTCTTTTCCTTCTTTCCCCATGTTTTTCCTTCCTATTTTTTATTCCTTTCTTTCTCCCTACTAATTTCTTTTTTTTTGGAAAGGGGGACAAACCTTGGAATAAGTTGTTCCTTTTTTTTAATAACTGGATTTTCTGGGAAATTTTGTGGATGTTCTTTGTGGTCTCTCCTTTTTTTTTGTTCTCTTTCTCTTATAGTCACAAATAGGGGTGGCATGAAGCCAGGGATGGGTGGAGTGCTCATCCTGACTTTATCTTTTTTCTGTTGATTTAAGGATTATCTCCTTGGTTTTTTTTCTGGCCTAAGGCTGGGGCACAGTCCGGGTTTGAAGGAGCTGTGAAGGAGTGGGTGGGTAGGGCAGGGGCAAGAGCCTTCCATTCAAGGTTTTATAGTTGGTTTTCTTTGTAGTTTCTGATAGAAATAGTTGTTTATAGTTATGATAGAGTTGTTTTTGTATATATAGTTCTTTGACTCTAAGTCTTTTATTTACTTGTGCTTGGCGCTTTGTAAGCAGGGTTCTCCCTCCGAGGAGTTCAAGGGTCTCTGAAAGGGGATATGACTAAGTGTCTTATTAAATGGTGCACCTAGAATATTAAGGGAAGTCATTCGCCTGTTAAAAGGAAAAAAAAATGCTTTCTAGCCTTAAGAGGGACAGGGTTGATATGGCTTTGTTGCAGGAACCCCATCTTGATGATGGGGAACACCTGAAATTACAACAGGGGGGTTATGACTGGGTATTCTTTTCATCTTTTACTACTAAAATTGGGGAGTGGTGGTACTTATTCAGAAAAATCTTCCATTCACATTATTAGAGCAGGTGAAAGCTGAGCAAGGACGATTATACATGGGGAGGAATACGGCATCTGAAACGTCTACTGTCCTCTGGTGCATTCCCTCAAATTTTTGAATGGTGCTTTCTCTAAGTTGAGTGCTTTTGGAACACGGCACATTATTTTAGGGGGATTTTAATTGTCTTTTGGGTCCGATGGTGGACAGCATGCCTGTTTCTTTGCAGGCCAAGCAGATTAGATTAGATTACTTAGTGTGGAAACAGGCCCTTCGGCCCAACAAGTCCACACTGCCCCGCCGAAGCGCAACCCACCCATACCCCTACATCTACATTTACCCCTTACCTAACACTATGGGCAATTTAGCATGGCCAATGCACCTGACCTGCACATCTTTGGACTGTGGGAGGAAACCCACGCAGACACGGGGAGAACGTTCAAACTCCACACAGTCAGTCGCCTGAGGCGGGAATTGAACCCGGGTCTCTGGTGCTGTGAGGCAGCAGTGCTAACCACTGTGCCACCGTGCCGCCCTAAATGGTTGACTTGTGTGAGGAGTTTGGGCTAGTGGATATCTGGAGATGTCTTCACCCTACCGGCAGGGACTTCACCTTTTTTTTCAAACCCATATAAATGTCACACGAGGATTGACCTCTTTCTGGCTCCCTCGGCCCTTCTGGGTTCGATTATGGGTTGTAAAATTAGGAATATAGCTATATCCGATCATGTGGTGGTATATTTCGAGGTTAAGGCTAGGTTTGTGGCACTGGTATTTGGATCCTTTTCTCCTAAGGATTCCAAACTTGTGGAATACTTTCTGAAGGAGTTTCAGGAATTCTTGACTACCAACTCAGGCACGGTTAGTAGTCTGTCTATGCTATGGGAGACTGCTAAGGCCTTTGTTAGGGGACTAGCTATTTCCTATTCGGCTAGCCGGAAATGACAGAAGGAGGAACAACAGCGTCTACTTGAGATGCGGTTGAAAGCTGCCGAGGCGGCACATTTTGCGTGGTCTTTGGTGACTAAGCTACAGTGGATCATGGCCCTCCAGGCTGCCTTGTATTCAATACTGACACAAAACGCAAAGAAAGAACTAACTTTTGCTAGACCAAGGCTGTTCAAATATGGGGATAGACCAGGGAAGTATTTAGCGTACATTACTAGGAAAAAATGTGCTCCCCAATCCATGACTACAATCAGACACAGTGCTGGGGTCTTTACGTATGATGCTAAAAAGATCAATGAGTCTTTTCAGAGCGCTTACTCTGAATTGTATTGGTCTGAAGGTTACGAGGACAGGTGGGCTAAAATGGAGACCTTTTTTTAAGAACCTGGATCTCCCAGGGGTAACCTTGGAACAGGCCTGTCTCCTTAATGCCCCCTTGACAGTTCAAGAAATACAGGAGGCAGCTAGACAACTTCAGAGTGGGAAAGCGCCTGGCTATAATGGTCTCCTGGGTGAGTTTTATAAGGAGTTTATAGGGATTCTGTCAGGACCGATGTTGGAAATGTACAATTACTCCTATATGCATGAATGCCTACCACCGTCTTTGAGAGAAGCTAATATTTCCTTAATTCTTAAGAAGGGGAAGTTTCCTGAGGATTGTGCCTCATACAGGCCCATCTCAGATTTCAAGATTCTGTCCACGATCCTGGCGCTGAGATTGGAAAAGGTGTTGCTCCACATTGTTAAAGAAGACCAGACAGGCTTTATCAGGGGGCATAGGTCCTCTAATAATATTAGAGGGTTGCTGAATATGGTCCAAGTTTGTGAGCAACAATCGATTCAGGGGTTGGTGATTTACTTAGGTGCAGAGAAAGCATTTGGCTGGGTGGAATGGCCGTATCTTTTTTATGTCTTAGAACATGGGTTGGGCGAAGTCTTTGCTTGGTGGGTGGTGGTTTTATTGCAACCCTCTGGCCGCAATGGGGTGAAGTCTGGGAATTTTAGGATTGGTAGGGGTAGTCGGCAAAGCTGCCCCCTCTCACCATTGTTGTTTACGTTCGTGATAGAGCTGCTGGCAGAGGCCATTCGTCAGAACTTCCACATAACCGCTCTGGAAGTGGGATTGCTGGCACGTAAGATTACACTGTATGCGGATGATATCCTTCTGTTTTTATCGAACCTGATCACCTCCATAACCCATTTGATACAATGTACCAATTAATTTGGGGCTTTTTCAGGATATAAGATTAACTTTGCAAAATTAGAGGCTATGCCTTTGGGGAACCTTAAGGATGTGCCAGAAGTTGAATGTGGCCCTAAGTTCCCTTTTAAGTGGTCACAGACAGGGTTCTGATACCTAGGCATTTTTATTACCCCCAAGTTTGATCTGTTATTTTGGACTAACTTTGCTCACTTGCTCGACAATATTAGGTGAGATCGTCATAGATGGCAGGCTCTTCTAATTTCATGGCTGGGCCGAATATCTCTCTAAGACGAATGTTCTTCCTCATTTGCTTTATCCCATGCGTATGCTCTGTATAATGTTTCCCAGGTCAATGCTACAGAAGCTTAAGGAATGGTTTGTTTCCTTTGTCTGGCATCATGGTGGCCCCTCATCAAACTTACTAAATTGCAGTTGCCTCAATGAGGGGGAGGAGTTGATTTCCCAGACATCAGGAGGTTCCCTGCTGTCCTTTGTCTGTGATTGGGTAGGTAATGATCCAAACTCAATATGGCTGGATATTGAGGCTTCCCAGGCAAAGTGCCCTCCTAATAACCTGTTGTTCATAGATAAGATGAGGACAGTTACGGACCACTGCCGGGACCCCATTGTTAACAATACAGTCGAGGCATGGAGGGTGATGTGTCAGGTTGATTATCCAAGACTTCGCTACTTATGCCTATGGTTGGCATGCCAGGGTTCCGACCAGGGATAATGGACTCAGGGTTCAAACTATGGGCAGCGAGAGGAGTTTCTTGTTGGAGGGGGAGGTTATAATGTCAATTGAGCAACTGAGCCGCAATTACGGATTGCGCAACAGAGATCTTTTCTGTTTTTTTTTCAGGTTAGGGATTTCATCCAGAAGAAGTCTACGCTTCTCACTAAGCCCTATAACCCGATACAGAGACGCTGTTGCTATGTTCCACAAGCACCCTTTCAGTTAGTGCCCTCTATCGCCTGCCGGGTGGCAGGGCCTGGCAGGATATTAACTGGTTATGTGAGGTCTGGGAGCAAGAGTTAGGAGTGGAGATCTCTTCTCATCTGGCACCAGACAGTCTGGCCAAGTTTTTAAAAAAAGGGGCATCTTCAGTGTGCCCCAATGTAAAATAAGTGTAGGTACTCTAACCCATTACTTCTGGACATACCACAGGCTCCGTGTTTACTGGAGCGTTGTGGCGGGAGAGATAGGGAGGGTATTGAGGACTGAAGTCAAAGTAACCCGATATCTCTCCTCTTAGGTCTACGGAATTTACCATCTTTAGACGGGCATAAGCAGAAACTATTTAATATTCTTGCATATTGTGCACAGAAGAATATTCTGATGAACTGGGTGTCTGAGAACCCGCCGGGCTTGCTGGGATGGCAGAAATTAATTGTGGAGCACATTCCCTTGGACTTTTTTACAAACGTGGTGCACTACACAACAGACCATTTTTCTAAGACACGGCAGCCCTACTTGAGTTATTTGGATATAGATTTGTCAGTTATCTTAACTTGTGCATTTGTTTAACCAGGTTGGTTAGATATGTCATAACCTGAGCCCTGGAGTTAATACGGATATTTATACAATGCTTCCGTTCCTTTGTTTGGGAGCTCTGCGCCAAGCATATCTGTTCTGCATTTTGTGTTTATTTTTTTTTTTTGCTTTTCTTCCTTTTATTTTGATCTATTAGTTATTTACTAATTTATTGGTGCTGCTTTGCATAGTATTAAGATTTGTTTTGTATTATAGGGTAGATTAGTAGTTAGCAGACAGTAGTTGGATTGTAATTTGTGTTTTCTTTTTATTATACTGATATTTGTTATTGATTGTATTTTTCAATAATTTTATGTTTGTAAAGTTAAAGTCTACTAATAAATATGTTTACAAAAAAAGCACAATTTCCAACCTGCTTCTAACATTGTCAACTTAAGAGGAAATTGTCTTCTGTATTAAATTAAGTTTTACTGAACTGATATTCTTCTTGACCCTTTTTCCTGTGAGCTGTGGAGTCTTAAATGAATACCTAAAATGCTGAGAGCTTAGATTTTCTTAGCTTTTTGTCACCTGCAGATTTCTAGTCAAACTCTACTTTTTTGGAAGCTGCGCAAACTAAACATTTTTACTGAGGTAACCATTTCCCTGAGTTGTCCTGAACTCCTGTAAAGAGAAAATGCACTTGCTCCTGACTTCAGGACTTCTATAAACTAATTTAAAAGTACTCTTTTTAAAAAAAAATTCTTGATTATTCTGAACTGAAAACAGCCTAATGGTCTTTCACCTTTACTGTAAATGCCATAAATCCCACAGTATAAACATCTTATCCTATTAATGCTCTCTAGAGTTTTGCTGTCATCTGCTCTCTGACACATACTGTTTCAGAAGGACTCTGTGACCTTGTTCTTTTAAAGAAAAATACTTTTACAGGAAAAACCAGTACCCATTTCCGAATCTTTTGAAAACCAAACTCTTAACAATGCTGTTTGTAAAAATCTAAATCATGCAACTTTCATCATGCCAGCTCATTGGAACTGTCAACAGACCTGTCAAAACTGCCAGAAGCAGATGTCTAAGGGATCTTCCAAATGTGAAGAGGAACTATCAAGCTGCGAAAAGTCCTACCCTTCGAATTTCAACAAAATTGTCTGGAGTGCGAGAGCAGGTGATTATATTTTCACCTTGTGTGTTGACATAAGCTTGAGGATTTCCATTACTTGACCAATGCTGCATAACTGATTTCACAACCATCATTATCACAGCCTGTCATTTCGCTGGTTGGTTGACAAGTGGTGATGTATTCTTTAAAGATGGATTGTAAAATATAATGCTTCTTGTATTAAGAGATTCAACATATTAATGACATGTTTACTGTAATGCAGCTTTCTTTAGTTGAAGGAATGTAAATATAATATACAAAAAAAATTGTTGAAAAAACTCAACAGATCTTTTGGCATCTATTGACAGAAAGCACTGTGGACCAGTGACCCTTTTTTCAGAACCAGCAGTGCTTTCTCTCCACAGATGCTGCAGATCTGCTGAGATTTTCCAGCATTTTTCTTTTGTTTTATTTATAGCATATACAGTTCTTCTTTTGTTTTGTAAATATAATAGAAAATTATCATCGGTATATCATTATATCTGCAGCTATGTCTTTTAAAAATTTCAAAGATTGCAAATGACACTAAAGCACACCGATACATTGGTGGAAAGGGCAGTTAGGTGGCAGATGGCATTCAATGTGGAGAGTTAGAAATGATACATTTTGGTAGTAAGTACAAGGACAGACAATATGAAACAAGGGGTACAGTAGTTAAGGATATGCAGGAGCAGAGAATGTGCATAGATCACTGAGGGGATGTGACTACGGCTTGTTTTTCTGGTGGGGTCTCCCAGTGAGCCTGCTTGCATAGTTGCCTCTATACACATGAGTGAGTTTTAAGAAGATTTGTAGCTCAGGTTGAGGTTCTGGATATAGTTTGCTCACTGAGCTGGAAGATTCATTTCAAGACATTTCGTCACCCTACTAGGTAACATCTTCCATGGGCCTCTGGGTGAAGCATTGCTAATGATTCCTACTTTCTATTCATATGTTTGTGTTTCTTTGGGTTGGTGATGCCATTTATATTCCGAAGCATGGACCTATGAATGAACTGTTAGAACAGGCATCATCTGAATTATTCAAAACCTATTTTATCACCAGACTTTATTATCACCTTACTGTTTTAGAGGTGCCCCAGAATTTATTAAATAATTTAGATGTTATTATAAGGAGTTTTATAAAAGAAACACTATATCTACCGCCACATATCACGGATATTTTATATGTGCGGAATAGGGATGGGAAGATGGGGATCCCTAAATTGGTGACCAGATTCCGATTGCAGTTATGAGAAGCCAAAACATTTAAGCATTTATCGGATAGTATTATACATGCTTCATTTTATTTTAATGATGAAGACGCTTTAGACAAACTTGTTGAATTAGGGCAATTGAAAAACCTTGGTGAAGTCTAGAATCCAGTAGTGGGTAAGCGGCCTATCTTTGGGAGAATTAACAGATATAGAAGAGAAAGAGGACATCATAGATGGTTTAAGTGTGAATTACGGCAATTGGAGAGAACTCAAGATGAATAATTGGATGTCCCTTTCCTGTCAAGGATTAGAAGTACATTACTTCAAAGATGACAAAATATCCAATCTGTGGGTGGGGGACACACTATACATAAAGACATCTAAATTAATTAACATTTTCTGCTTAGGACGAATTTGTATCCTACCCGAACAACATTGTCACATGGTAGGCCACAGATGGACAAATGTTGTAGAAGATATGATGTCTTGTTGGAGGCTATTCCCCATTTATCTGCTGGTGCCCCATTAGTGAAGCTGGCACATATCGAGAGACACAATAGGATAGTCAAAAAGCTGTCGAAGTTGTTGGATACAATGGTTAGAAAATTTATCTAGAACCTAGGTTGCGAGATGAGGTTGGAAATTTATGGGTGCCAGACATGATTTTTCAGAAGAATAAGGAAGTTGTTGTAGTGAATGTTACCATTTGTTTTGAAGACGAGAATGATTGATTCTCTTGAAAAAGCATGGGTTGAAAAAGTGAACAAATACAGACATTTGAAGAATGAAATTATTGAATTAACTAGAGGTGAGCGAGTTTGCTTTTTTGGATTTGTTACGGGAGCTACAGGGAAGTGGTCAGAAAAGAATAATAAATTGATGGCCTTCCCGGAAATACGAAAATTTAAAATGTTTGCCTGGGATATCTCTAGCCTACCAATATCGTTGACATTGGAGTTGCTTCGTACATTTATGAATTTTTAAGATGTAAGAAGGACTTCTGATTTGCTCCAGTTTGACTTTTGATTTTATATTAATATTGTCGTATGTTTGGTTATCTATTTTAGAAGCTGTTAATTATTTTAATGAGTTTTACTTGCATTTTGGTTATAGTTTTAATCACAGTTAATGTGGAGGGTAGATAGTGGTGTTAGTTTTAATAAATTTCACAGGGCACATCATATTATGATTTTTGGGGAAATAACTGGCTTGATGGTCATATAACTCCAGTTCTTATATTTTCCTGTGGTGGGTAGCTTGTTAATGAAGGAAATACCGTCCCTTTAATACCTAGCTGTGATTTCCAGCTGTATAGTGGCATTACTTTATGTCGACGGGCAACAAGAAAAATCTCGGATAGTACACTAAATTTTAATATTGGACAGTTCAGTTCTAATATTGTTTTAATGATTTAAATAGCAGGACAGCTAGAGAAAGCAGTTAATAAAGTGCATAATATTTTAGGTTATATTAAGAGGGGCATAGAGCAAGAAGGTTATGCAGAACTTATATTAAAATACCTGTTAGATCTCTAGGCTGGTGTTTCTGGCCCGACAGTATAGGATGGATGAGAATGCATTGGAGCAAGTGCAGAAGAGGTTGACAAAAATGGGTCTAGGGATAAGAGATATTGATTCTGAGGCTAGATTGGAAATGTTGGGATTGCTCACCTTGGTAAGAAGAGGGTTAAGAGTTTTCAAAGTCCTGAAGGGGCTTGATAGATTGTGGGGAGAAACTGTTCCCTGTCATCGAGTCATAGAGATGACAGCATGGAAACAGACCCTTCGGTCCAACCAGTCCATGCCAACCAGATATCTCAACCCAATCTAGTCCCACCTGCCAGCACCTGGCCCATATCCCTCCAAATCCTTCCTATTCATATACCCATCCAAATACCTCGAATGTTACAATTGTACCACCCTCCACCACTTCCTCTGGCAGCTCATTCCATACACATACCACTCTGTGTGAAAAAGTTGCCCCATAAGTCTCTTTTATATCTTTTCCCCTCTCACCCTAAACCTATGCCCTCTAGTTCTGTACTTCCCAACCCCAGGGAAAAGACTTTGCTTATTTACCCTATCCATGCCCCTCATAATTTTATAAACCTCTATCCCTCCGTCTCTGATGCTCCAGGGAAAACAGCCCCAGCCTGCTCAGCCTCTCCCTATAGCTCAAATCCTCCAACACTGGCAACATCCTTGTAAATCTTTTCTGAACCCTTTCAGGTTTCACAACATTTTTCCAATAGGAAGGAGACCAGAATTGCATGCAATATTCCAACAGTGGCTTAACCAATGTTCTGTACAGCCGCAACATGACCTCCCAACTCCTGTACTCAATACTCTGACCAATAAAAAAGTATATCAAACGCCGCCTTCACTATCCTATCTACCTGCGACTCCACTTTCAAGGAGCTATGAACCTGCACTCCAAGGTCTCTTCGTTCAGCAACGCTCCCTAGAACCTTACCATTAAGTGTATAAGTCCTGCTAAGTTTTGATTTCTCAAAATGCAGCACCTCACATTTATCTGAATTAAACTCCATCTGTCACTTCTCAGCACATTGGCCCATCTGATCAAGATCCTGTTGAGCTCTGAGGTAACCTTCTTCACTGTCCATTACACTGATTCTGGTGTCATCTGCAAACTTACTAACCATGTCTCCTACATTCAAATCCAAATCATTTATGTAAATGACGAAAAAAAAATGGACCCAGAACTGATCCTTGTGGCACACTGTTGGTCACAGGCTCCCAGTCTGAAAAGCAACTCTTCACCACCACCCTCTGTCTTCTACCTTTGAGCCAGTTCTGTATCCAAATGGCTAGTTCTCCCTGTATTCCATGTGATCTAACCTTGCTCGCCAGTCTCCCACCTTTTTGAAGGCTGTACTGGAGTCTACTTAGATGACTTTCACCGCTCAGCCCTCATCAGTCCTCTTGGTTATTTCTTCACAAAACTCAATTAAGTTAGTGAGACACTATTTCCCATGCACAAAGTCATGTTGACTCGTTTACATAATTCTCCTCAGCCATTGTGGAAATATCTCTCTTTCTATCTCTCTTTCTCTCTCTGTCTCTGTCTCTGTGTCTCTCTATCTGTCGCTGTCTGTCTGTCTCTCTCTCTCTCTCTCTCTCTCTCAAAATGGTTTCTATTGAGAACTTCCCTTACAAAGAATTGAGTGGTGAGCAAAGTCTTGGTATTCCAACATATAGGTTAACAACAGGCTCATGCTCGAAACGTCGATTCTCCTGTTCCTTGGATGCTGCCTGACCTGCGCTTTTCCAGCAACACATTTTCAGCTCTGATCTCCAGCATCTTCAGTTCTCACTTTCTCCTTAACAACATACTGTGACATGCACAGCTTGCCTCTCTGAGAGTGCTTTCATCAAATTTCAATTTTTGAACATCGTAGGGTGAGGTTGTAAGACTATTTGGAATAAAAAAAGATGTTTGGTAGTTCAGTGTTGAAAGCTTAAACAGAAATGTTTTTCATTTGTGGGATGAAGTTATTTAATACTCAAAATAGTCAAATCCAGTTTCAGAAATTGACCTGTAATTGAGGTCACAGCGCCAAGATTACGTTTATTGTCTTAAGAACCTGGGGTTGGGGTTTGCTTATTCATTACTCTTTGTCCCTTCATAGTGATGCCCCACGTTGTGTTGGATTTCTTCAAATTGGTACACTTTTCATATTAATATTAATTTATCTTGTAAGTAATGGTCTTTCTTGAGAGAAAATAGTTTTCACAGTACAAAGAAAATATGACTCCTTTAACCTAGTGAAATTTTAATTGAGTTTGTTTAGTAGATATTCTAATACCTGTTATATATTAGACAAAGGTAGGTCTTGCTTAATAGAACATAGAACATAGAACAATACAGCACAGAACAGGCCCTTCGGCCCACGATGTTGTGCCAAACTTCTATCCTAGATTAAGCACCCATCCATGTACCTATCCAAATGCCGCTTAAAGGTCGCCAATGATTCTGACAGTATTTACAGTTTATATTTACAGTATATTTCTAGCTTGTGTTATTATATGGCACTGTCCTTTGAATGTAGGCCTAGGAGTACTCCCTGGTGAAATAGTCGATGAAACTGCTGCAAATTATACTCATTATGAAAGTAAACACACATCACTTAACTTCACCGTGAATCCAAATGTTGAAGAGTTTAATGATAAAACATATGACCAGGTATGTCAATTATTTAAGACTTCTTGAAAATACTTTATAATGTGGAAAGAAGAAAATAATAATATTTTCTGTGACCTGATTAAATCAGATTCAAACTGCATCTGTTTCTGCCTATCTGAATACTTCAAATACTTCGTAGATGATTATCTCAAACTTTAATTCTAAACTCCATCTATGCTTGTAATGCAACTTTCTTCAAAGGAAACCTGTTAAAAGGAGTATTATGTAAACCACTTCTGAAGACCTTAATTTGTTGTACTTTGAAGTCTTGCAGATAAACCATTATGAATGATTTCTTGATAATGACTGTATTTGCAACTTACTGAAGTCAAATGCTTAAAAATTAAGAATTTAGATGTAGAATAAACTTTCCAGTATTTGTTATAGACACTACAATCAATCTGTTCTGTTAAACTAGATTGAGCACTTTAAAAATCTAATATTTAGAATGTACAATTTCTAATGTCACTTTAGATCAGTTGTTTATAATATTACGCAGTATAGCGATGTAGTAGTTAAGTTTTGCATTAAGATGCATTTGAAATGTCATATTTTCTCTCCCTGCCTAAGTTTACTTTTCAAAAGGAATGATTTCCTCTAATTAGTAATGTGCTGAGGGAATAATTGAGAGAATAATGCACATTTTCATCAGTAGTGTTTTGTCTGTAATCATATTTTTCCTAATATAAAAATTGTTAAAAAGTAAAAATATATTTTGGCCTGGATTTACTTAAGTTTTTTTTATTGAAAGGTTTTTAGATGCTATCTTAATCCAATCAGTTATTTATTTCACTGTCCAAAATTCCAAATTAAAATGATACCTTTAAAACACCTGGTTTATCGTCTGTGAGTATACTTGAGGGAGGTGGGCTGCTTGCTTGCTTGTGACATCACTCTTGTTTGATGCCCTTGACTTGCTGCCAGATTTTAAACTGCCATTGGAAAAGGAGAAATCCACACCACATTGTTAGATCTTTTGTGAGCAGCTTTTGTTTCAGGTCAGAAGTGAGTACTGTTTGTTTCATCACTGACTGCGAAATCCGCCTTATTATTCCTAAATATTCTGGTGATCAGCAAAAAGTGCACAGAGATCTTATACAGCTTGCAATTTCTGAAGACTTTCATTCTCCTGTAGGCGCTCAGCCTTATTCAGGGCAGAACAGATGTTAATTCTCCCATCCGTATTTTGACATCTTGTGATGTAACTTGAAATCCTGGGACATATATCATTAGAAGGTCACGTCCCCACTTCAGATGCTATAGGTAAAATTTGCTTCTTATTTTTCATCAGGTATTGTCAGATGAAATCCAGCCTTTCACATTGGATGAAGATTTTGACTATGACCATGTCAATCTCAAGCCTAAATACACTGAGGCTGAACTTAAAACGATCTCTGCCTTGTCAAAGCAGAGGTTAGAAAGGGAGGACTTAATGTAGAAAAACTAAAGGATTCGACTATTTCCTGTTGTAACAACCAGATTGTCTGACTTTTGGGTGAAAACAGTGCTTTACATCAAGCATGATCTGGAAGGGAGACATTTTCAGCACACAAAAGACCAGTATGAGTTGAAATAATGCTATGAAGTATGAGTAAATTTCATTCCTTATTACTTTTAAAGCATTAAAATAGAAATATTTCATATGAACCTATGATGTGCTTGCTATTAGTATTTGCATGATTATAGCTTTCTATTTTGCAGGTATTTACAATAAAAAAGCTTATACATTTCTTTCCTTTTTCACATTTCTATTCAGAAGCTGATTCTATTTCTTTTTAAAAAAAAAACATAGGAATGAGAGAAAAGAAATAACAATACATTCTAATGTCAGGGTAAACTATATCAGTTTTTTCATGTATATACAAATGAAATGGAAATATTCTTTTAATCCTTCAGTGTAACAGCTGAGACTCAATGGCATATGTCTAGATAGTCTCTAAAGAGAGAGAGCTGACAAACCAGTTGCCAATTTTATGCATATAGAGAAAAAAATACATTCCTGTGTGGGTTTTCCATTGTTGTGCTAATATAAAATGATTATAAACATGCTGGCTGATTTTTGATACTCCATTTTCTTGGTACCTGAGTAATATTAATTCATCATTGTGGTAGTATTAGTGCTGGTGATGTAGTTGACTCTCTGTAGATAATTGTTTCCTTGGAGATCATGCCTTTTAATCTGATCTGAAAGAATTATAGAACTTAGGTGAGGTCATGTTAGCACTTTGATGAAAACGTATATTTAATTATTATTTGGAAGCTTAAGGAAAGATAGATTTTAGTTTTCTTCATAGAATTCCTTCATAGAACCCCTACAGTGTGGAAACAGGCCCTTGGGCCCAACAAGTCCACACTGACCCTCTGAAGAGTGACCCACCAAGACCCATTGCCCTATCCTATATTTACCCCTGACTAATGCACCTAACCTACACATTCCTGAACACCATGGGCATTCAGGGATTAAAAGGTATGTAACAGCAGAGGTGTTGTCAGTTTAGCAGTATCTGGAATATTCAAGATGGAAGGGTAGAAGTCCTAAGTTGCTCCGAAGAAAACTTCAGAAACAGAGCACTGGTGGTATCAGAAAGGTTTTTGAAGACATATGTTCAAGATGGTAATAGTGAGCTCAGTTAGCCATTTGTTTGCAAGGTCGTGGACATTAATTGAAGAGAACAGCATCAGGTGACTACATAGAACGTTGCTGAAAAGGAAACTGATTGCAGCCATGTGAGCCAAACCATGGGGAAGATCGAGCCAGCACGAGAAGAGGTAACCCATTGTGGTAGAGGGGTCCAACATGGAGGAGATCGAGCCCTTACAGGATTGTGAGGCCAGCATTGCTAAATACTTAAGAAGAATTGTAATGTTGAACTTTTAACTTTTATTTCTTTTTTCATCTATATTATATGTAAGATTTTGTACCTGTGTACCTAACATGATGCTGGTGAGGCTGTACACTTTTCACTGTACTCTTGTATTCCTGTATGTGTGACAATAAAACCTAATTCTAGTTCTAAACAAGGAGCTTTAGCATGGAGATAGGAGAGACCCTTCAAGGAAACTTGACTGTCTGTCTGTAAGGTTATTGTTGGAGTAAAAATGTTGAATCTTTCTGATATTTGCTTTAATTGGCATGTATGGTGCAATAAAGTTTGGGACATTTGTTTTATATAATAAACTTTAATTTCTTTTGTTAAATTTGTGTTGTTACATTGTGAATGTGTATAGGGGCAGACCTCAATGGTAAGTAAAAAAAGTAAAACTTGTGTTGTAGCAAGCTAGGTTTCATTGCAGTTTCTGACTTGCCAAGTATTACCATTAGTCACAATCATAACAATGTTAATGTAGTTTATTTTAAATTATATTTTGGAATGCAGTGCTTCTTATTGATCTAAATGACTTATAAGCTGCATGGAGCCAGTTTTGTTGCTCATAATTACTTTGGCTGAAAATTCTTCTTTGACTGAAATTAATTTTGCAGGTGATTTGTCTGGATTCTTATGGTAATTGACTTCTATGTATTCCTCTCATCGAAACCTGTCTGTGCTTGTGAGGTGTATCCGATGCAACCATTGTAACATAAGACAGTGCACCCTTCCAAAATGGTAAAGACCCCTCTAGCGGCCCAAATAGGTAGCGTATTGTTCTGAATTATTCAGTTTTCTCTAAATTCACTCTAACAAGCCCTCTAACAAGTAAAGTGGGGTAGCATGGTGGCTCAGTGGTTAGCACTGCTGCCTCAGAATGCCAGGGACCTAGGTTCAATTCCAGCCTTGGGCAACTGTCTGTGTGGAGTTTGCACATTCTCCCCATGTATGGATGGGTCTCCTTCGGGTGCTCCGGTTTCCTCCCACAGTCCAAAGATGTGCAGGTCAAGTGAATTGGCTGTGCTAAATTGCCCATACTGTTAGGTGCATTAGGCAGAGGGAACTAGTTCTGGGTGGGTTATTCTTTGGAGGGTTGGTGTGGACTTGTTGGGCTGAAGGGCCTGTTTCCACACTGTAGGGGAATCCAATCTAATTGTGATCTCTGCTGAGTTTCGTTACAATTGCTCCTGTGCCAATCCTTATTACCCAACCTTTATTTCTGCATTTGTTCTAATGTGTTTTGCTCACCTTAACTCATCAGCGACAGTTTGGTAAATAGATGAGTCGCACGGGGGAAAAAAGGCATGATTTTATCAGTATTTCAAGCGCAAAAATCATTCTAGATTGACATCATTTATAGTTATTTTAAAATGTAGCTGATAATAGAATCCTCTTAAACAATCCAGGTAGAATTGGCAAGCAAGCGTTAACTCCGACTGAATGATGTTTTCTCGAATATAAGGAGAATTTATTTCAGCAATCGCTGACCAAATTGAAAGTGTAGGAGTTTTATTCTAGAGCTTTAGATAAGCAAAATTGCACAAGCAAATAACCTATATCTCAAATGGTTGTGTTATGTAGCACAGCAAAAGTAGGCATTCTTGTACTCATACAGATAATGCTTTTTGTGGTTACTTTTCAAACACTGAGAAATTTCTGGTCGCTCTGAATGTTTGCTTGCTAAATGGAAGAGCTTTCGAACAATGGAGGACCTAAGCATGTCACTACTTTATCCTTCAACAGGCTCCTTGTAACATGCTTATGCATCCCATTCTCTCCAACAGTTTGTGAAGGAGAAATTCTTGTTTATAATTAATTTTCTGGCACTGTGTGCTTTTATAACCTTTTATATCCCAGACCGTTTTGTCACATCTGATTCCAGATTCCAACAAAGAGGCTGGCATAATTTATCCAGTGAAAGTTACCATAAAACAAGATAATGGAGGAGCAGATGTAGGCCATTCAGCCCATCATTCTATGAAATCATGGCTGCTCTAACTATCCTTAACTTCCCTTTCCTGCCTTAAGCCTATAACCCTTGACTCCTTTACTGGTTAAAAATCTGTTTCTCTCTCTACCCGGGAGTCCTCCCCCTTTCTCTCGGGGATCTGGGTTGGAGGGTGCTGCACGCAGCAGTCCCCTGCAACCGCAGATTGCGGTGGTTCACGGACTCCCAGCCCAACTGCTTGTTCTGTGGCGCTGTGGAGTCTGTGGACCATGTATATATTGGGTGTGGGCGTTTGCACTCCCTTTTTGATTTTCTTTAGAACCTTCTCCTCTGTTTCTGGCTGCACTTCAGTCCCACGCTCCTGATCTTCGGGCACCCGGTACGGAGGGGGGAGGGCAGGTCCGAAGACCTCCTCGTGGGTCTGCTCCTGGGCCTGGCCAAACTGTCCATCAACAGGTCCAGGCAGCGGGCCGTGGAGGGGGTCGTTAGGGCCGACTGCCTGCCCCTCTTCCGTGGTTACGTTAGAGCCCGGGTGTCCTTGGAGAAGGAGCACGCGGGTGTCCACTGACACCCTGGAGTTGTGACTGGCCACTTGTGTGTTTCCTTCCCTTCTGGAGAGATTGGACCATTTTGTGATTGTGACTCTGTGACTGTGCGAGGACTGTTCCTGTTGCTGCTTGGGGCCTGCCTCCCTGCTGGTGCCTGGGACTTTGGAGAGGCCTGCCTCTGCTGCTGCTGCCTGAGGCCTGCCTCTGCCTTCGCTGCCTGGGACTCGCCTTGGGGCCCCTCCCCAGGACCTCCACCACCACCGCTGCTGCTGTTGCCTGAGGCCTACCTCCACCACTGCTGCCTTGGGCTCGGTTTTGGGGCTGCCCGGGACTTTCCTTGGGGACCCTCCCCAACAGGCCTGCCCCCCACTGCTGTGACTGGAGGAACTGCCTGGGACTTGCCGGAGGCCTGCCTCTACGTCTGCTGCCTGGGACTTGATTTTGGGGCTGCCTGGGACTTGCCTTGGGGACCCTCCCCAGCAGGCCTGCCCCCCCACTGCTGTGACTAGAGGAACTGCCTGGGACTTGCCGGAGACCTGCCTTCCACCACTGCTGTTGCCTGAGGCCTGCTTCTACATCTGCTGCCTGGGACTCAATTTTGGGGCTGCCTGGCACTTGCCTTGGGGACCCTCCCCAACAGGTCTGCCCCACACCGCTGCGACCGAGGGCCTACCTGGGACTCGCCTGAGGCCTGCCTCCACCGCTGTTGTCGCCTGAGGCCGGTCTCCACCATCACTGCCTGGGACTCTCCCTGCAACCTCCACCACTGCCGCTGCCAGAGGCCCGACTCCACCACCAGCAGCAGAGGATGGTGAGCCCAAAGGTCGCGGGGCCCAGCCGCACCTACGCCGGGGTAGCCGCTGCCTTAGGCTCGGCTGGCCCAGCCCCGGCTGCAAACCACACCCCCTTCAGGCACCTGACCAAACGCCTGGGGGTCAAGGCCTATCCCCACCCCAATATGAGCATCGAGGCCTGCAGCAAGGCCATGGCTAGTGTGGTCGGCCCACTGGCCATAGTCGCTGCGGCCCGGATGTACGGGAAGGCCGTATTTTTCCTGAGGACCGAGCAGGCGGTCCACCTGGCCGTGGAGAGGGGGCTCGCTGTGGGCGGGACACATTTGCCCGTCGACCCTCTGGAGGTCACGGCCCAGAGGGTCGTGATCTCCAACGTCCCGCCCTTTATTGCCAGCGAGCTCCTTCTCCCCCACTTCACCACCTTGGGGGAGATCCGGTCAGGGATCCAGCCGCTCCTGCTCGGTCTGAAGGACCCCGCCCTCCGGCACATCTACTCCTTCCGACGCCAGGTGTTTATTTGCCTGGCCCGGGAGGAGGTCACGGAGGGCTCCTTTACCCTCCTCCACGAGGGCGCGGCCTACCGCGCGGACGGCGTGCGGTGCCACCTGTGCCGCGGGGTGGGGCACATTAGAAGAAACTGCCCCACCCAGAAGGCCGCCCAGCCCTCGCCAACGGCTGACGGTGGTGCCGCTGCACCCACTCCCCCTCCCCCGAAGTCAACACCACAGGCCCCGGCACCGGAGGCTTCCGATCCTCCAGCCTCCGGCAGGGAGGGGGGTGAGCGTCCAGCCGGCCGGACGGCGCTCAGGAAGGCGCGACGCGTCAGGCCCGCCCACGGGGAGACCACCCTATCCCCATCCCCGACACCCAGCCCACGACCTGCCCCGCCCCGGCACGACAATGCCCCTGTGGCCGTGCCAGCGTCGCCCCGGCGCGGGACCCCTGCCCCCCAAGCCCCCGAACCCGTGCCCGACCCTGACCCCACATCTACCCCCCGCCCCGATGGAGAAACCCCTGGGGCTGCGACGCCCACCCCGGGCACTGCAACACCTGGCCCGGGGGACCCCGAGCCCGAGCCCGAGCCCGAGCCCTGCCCCGCCCAGCCACACCCTGGCACTAACCTCGGGGGGACCATCGCTGCCCGATCTCCCGCAGCGACCGTGTCTCCGGGCCCCGGAGAGGGACCTGGGCCCCTGCCCCGCCCCGCCCGCCATCACCTGATAAACCAGGGGCGGGGCAGGAAGTGACACGGCTGACCCTCCCCACCCTGGCCAATCGTATTCCGGGAAAGGCTAGGGGGAGGGGCCTCAGGCCCCATGACCACCAAGGCGGGCGGGGAGGATAAGGCCCATAAATCCCCCCCTGCCTCTCTGGGGGAGAGGGGCTGGCCCTTGGAGGGGAGAGACAGTCCTGTAGCGCGCCGGCGGCGCTGCCCCTCTCCAGGGGACGGGCCCACGGGACCCCCCAACAATCCCGCACCGCGGCCTGACGACGACGACGACGACGACGACGACGACGACGACGACGACGACATCCCCGCTCCCCCCTCCCAGACTGTGTTACCGGGGGCCTTGGCCCTGGGGGATGACCTTTTCCCCGAGGAGCCTGGCGTCGGGAGGAGAGCGGGGCCCCGAGCCTCCGCCGCCCGACGACCCGAACTCGGGGCGTTCCGGGACGGGGTGCGCCGAGGAAGGTACCGCCGGTGACCCTGGGGGTGGGGTCGCCGGGGGTTCGAGGCCTGTTGGCGGCGCCGGACCAGCCCCCATCCTCTCGGTGGGGGAGGGGTCGGCGACCAAGGGCGACCTCCCGGAGGAGGGTTCGGGATCGGTGGCGGACACCGGGGACGACGCGGACTCCGTCTGCAGTGACATTTTTGAGTCCCAGGTGCCCCCCGCCGATCTCCCCCTCATCCCCCTCGAGGAACTCCGGGAATTTGTCGAGGAAACTCGAGGTCGCCGGGATAGAGCCCAACTGGCTCTCGACCGCTGGAGCTCTTATGAAAAAGTTTATTGGTCGGCCCACGCTGCTCGCCAGGCACCTGGGCTCGACGTCAACGAGCGAAAGCGAGTCAGGAACTTCCTGGGGGCACTCCTGGTGAGGGCGAGGGACTCCTGTGCCCCTCCCTCGTCCTCCCAGTGATTGTATTTGTTTTTAAACTGTACTGGTGGTGGTAGCACAACGCTTCCGACATGAAGACTACTATAGCCAGCCTCAACATCAACGGCAGCAGGGAGTCACAGCGCAGATTCCAGACCCTCTCGGTCCTTCGGGACGGGAGGTATGCGGTGTGCTTCCTGCAAGAAACCCACACTACCCCGGGAGACGAAGCCACCTGGCTCCTGGAGTGGCGAGGGGGGGTCTACATGAGTCACCTCACCCGCAGATCTGGCGGGGTGGCTATCCTGTTGGCCCCGCATTTTCAGCCCGAGATCTTGGGGGTCAGGGAGCCGGTGCCAGGCCGTTTGCTTCACCTGACGGTTCGGCTGGGGGGCGCGGTGCTTCACTTGGTGAACGTATACGCTCCCCTGGCCGGGCCGAGGCAAGCGAGCTTCTTTCAAGAACTGTCCACTCATCTGGCTTCCATCGACGAGAACCAGTGCGTCGTCCTCGGGGGAGATTTTAACTGCGTCCTCGAGGGCAGGGACCACGGCGGTGCCCGCACTGGCTGTGCGTCGGGGAAGAGGTTGGGGGACTTGGTCAAGTCCTTCGACCTGGTGGACGTCTGGCGGAATCTCCATCCCGACTCCATCGCCTTCACCTTCGTGAGGCCTGGGGTCGGAGCGTCCAGAATCGACCGCCTGTACGTTTCGCGGGCGTACGCCTCCTGTTTTCCGAAGGCCTCCACACGGCAGGTGTCGTGCACGGACCATCACCTGGTGTGGGCGGAACTCCTTCCGTTCGGCGCCAGGCTCGGCTCCGCGTACTGGCACTTTAACAACCTGCTGCTGGAGGACGAGCGGTTCCGGGACTCGTTTCGTCGTTTCTGGGCCGGCTGGAGAAGGAAGCGGGGAAGCTTCCCCTCCCTGAGGCTATGGTGGGACGTGGGCAAGGCTCACGTCCGCGTCTTCTGTCAGGAGTACGCGAGGGGGTCGACCAAGAGGCGGAAATCCAGGATCGTGGAGTTGGAGAGGGAGATGCTCGACCTGGAGTCACGCCTCGGTCAGCCCGACGCGGACCCGGCCCTGCGCGGGGTGTACGAAGAGAAGAAGGCCGCGCTCCGGGACCTGCAGCTCGTCAGGGCTCGGGGCGCGTACGTGAGGTCGCGGATCCAGCTCCAGCTCCCCCTTCTTCTACTCGCTGGAAAAAAGGCGCGGCACCCGTCAGCAGCTCCTTGTGCTGCTGGCCGATGACGGGTCCCTCGTCTCGGATCCGGAGGGCGTCAGGGCCCATGTCCGAAACTATTACACGGCCCTGTTCTCTCCGGATCCGTCCAGCGAGGACGCTCGCAGAGTTCTGTGGGAGGACCTGCCGCAGCTCAGCCCGGAGGACGCCGGAAGGCTCGACGCTCCCGTCACTTTAGAGGAGCTGACCCGCGCCCTCGACCGGCTCTCGAGGGGCAAAACCCCGGGGCTGGACGGGCTGACTGTGGAGTTCTTCAGGGCGTTCTGGGACGTCCTGGGGAACGACTACGCACAGGTCCTGGGGGAGTGTCTAAATGCCGGACAGCTGCCCCTTTCTTGGCGCAGGGCGGTCATCGTCCTGCTGCCGAAGAAGGGGGACCTTCGTTCCTTAAAGAACTGGCGTCCGGTCTCCCTCCTCAGCACGGACTACAAAATCTTCGCCAGGGTGTTGTCTTCTCGCCTGGCCTCCGTGCTGGCCCACATGATTCACCCGGACCAGTCCTACACGGTCCCGGGCCGGAGGATACACGACAACGTCCACCTGGTCCAGGACCTGATCCATTTCTGTCGACGGGCTGGTCTGCCGAGCGCCTTCCTGTCTCTCGACCAGGAGAAGGCGTTCGACAGGGTCGATCACGAGTACCTGCTCGGGACTCTGCGGGCGTTCGGGTTCGGGACGCGGTTCGTCGCCCGGATCCGACTTTTGTACGCCGCCGCAGAGTGTCTGGTTAAAGTTAACGGGTCCCTGACGGCGCCCCTTCGCTTCGGGAGAGGAGTGCGTCAAGGCTGCCCCCTGTCCGGCCAACTGTATTCCCTGTGCGTGGAGCCTTTCCTGCGCCTCTTGCGGAGGAGGTTGTCGGGGCTGGTTCTGCGCGGCGCGGGCACGGGGGTGGTCCTCTCGGCCTACGCCGACGACGTTCTCCTCACTTTCACCGACCCGGCTGACCTGGGGAGGATGCGCGAGTGCCAGGCCGTGTACTCGGCGGCGTCTTCCGCCAGGATCAACTGGGCCAAGTGTTCCGGACTACTGGTCGGTCGGTGGCGGGTGGACTCTCTGCCGGAGGAGTTACGGGGGTTCAGCTGGAGTACCACCCATCTCCTCTACCTGGGGGTCTACCTCAGCCCGGCTGAGGAATCCTGGCCGGCCAACTGGCAGGAGCTGGAGGCCAAAGTCTCGGCTCGCCTAGGCCGCTGGACAGGACTGCTCCGAGTGCTATCTTACAGGAGTCGAGTGCTGGTCATAAACCAGCTGGTGGCCGCCATGCTGTGGTACCGGCTGGTCACTTTGGTCCCTCCTCCTGGCTTTGTCGCTGACATCCAGAGAACGTTGGTCGACTTCTTCTGGGACAAAAAGATGCACTGGGTCGCCGCGCAGGTTCTGAGTCTCCCTATCGAGGAGGGCGGTCAGTTGCTGGTGTGCGTCCGCACCCAGGTCGCGACGTTCCGCCTTCAGACCTTGCGGCGATACCTTTACGTCGAGCCTCCTCCTAGGTGGTGCGCCCTGGCGACGTATTTTTTCCGCCAGGTGCGTAACCTCAACTACGACACGCAGCTCCTGTTCGTCGACCGTGACGGTTTGGAGGTCGCCCTCAAGGTGCTGCCTGTCTTTTACCAGGACCTGATCACTGTCTGTAACATGGTCGAATCGCGTCGCGCCTACCCTCCGGCTGGAGTAGCGGCTGTCGTCAGGGAGCCGTTGCTCAGGAATCCGCACCTCCGTACTCGCGGGTTCGAGTGGCTGTCGGAGGGGAGGGCCGTGGCGGCGAGGGCAACCAGGGTCGGGGACGTGCTGGGTGCCGGGGGCCTGGGCTGGACGCTGCCGCAGGACATAGCGAGCAGGGCAGCGGTAGACGTCCGGTACGTGGCCACCGCCATCCGACGCCTTAAAACGGCGGTGCTCGGACCCGACGTAGTGCACCAGTTGGAGGACGCTCAGGTGTGCGGTGGGGTCCCGTCCGCGCTCACCCCGGCCCGGACGGAATTTCACATTGGCCTCAAGGTCCCGTACTTCGCGCGGGAGCCTGTGCCCCACAACCTGAGCCGCCTCCGGAATTTTAATTTTGTTGCTTTTAGGGACATAAAAAGGAGGGCCCTGTATCGACTGCTGCTGCACACCATCCACCTCTTCTCCCTCATCCACCGTCCGGACACGCCTTGGCGTGCCCATTTGCCACCGGGCGGTGGAGATCCCCAGTGGAGGGCTCTCTACGCGGGAGTCCTCCCCCTTTCTCTCGGGGATCTGGGGTGGAGGGTGCTGCACGCAGCAGTCCCCTGCAACCGCAGATTGCGGTGGTTCATGGACTCCCAGCCCAACTGCTTGTTCTGTGGCGCTGTGGAGTCTGTGCACCATGTATATATTGGGTGTGGGCGTTTGCACTCCCTTTTTGATTTTCTGAAAAACCTCCTCCTCTGCTTTTGGTTGCACTTCAGTCCCACGCTCCTGATCTTCGGGCACCCGGTACGGAGGAGGGAGGGCAGGTCCGAAGACCTCCTCGTGGGTCTGCTCCTGGGCCTGGCCAAACTGGCCATCAACAGGTCCAGGCAGCGGGCCGTGGAGGGGGTCGTTAGGGCCGACTGTCTGCCCCTCTTCCGCGGTTACGTTAGAGCCTGGGTGTCCTTGGAGAAGGAGCACGCGCTGTCCACCAACACCCTGGAGTTGTTCAGGGAGAGGTGGGTGCCGCAGGGAGTAGAATGCATTATTTCCCCCTCCAACTCTATTTTGATTTAGTCCCTACCCTCCCCTTCACTGTTTTGATCACAAAGCACTGCCCTTTGATGTGAAGGGCACTGCTTGTCACTGGCCACTCGGCTGTTTTCCTATCTTCCTGGTGGTGGAAATCGAATAAAGACTCGTGCACCTTGTGTTTCTCAGTGTCTCACACCTACACACACACACACACACCCCATGGGTGCTGGGGAAAAAATAAGCACTTACCGCAGTTAGGCGGTAGTGTGGGGTTTAAAAAAAATAAAAATCTGTTTCTCTCAGCCTTGAATATATTTTACCACCCACTCTTGACAGCCTTCTTAATTATAGAATTCTTCATCTCTGACTTAATTGGATGAGCCCTTACTCTGAGATTATGCTTGCAGGTCCTGGGTAGTCCCCTTGTGGGACGCAACTTTTCAGCATCTAATCTGTCATGGCCCCTAAGAATGCTTCTGTTTCAATAAGGTCACCTATAGTTCTTCTAAAACCTCATGAGTACAAGCCCATTCTACTCAACTACTCTCAGGAAAATTCTTCCATACCTAGAATCAACCCAGTCAATCTTCTGCGAACTGCCTCAACTGCCAATGTATCTTATTTAAGGAAGCCAGAACTGTTCACAGTATTCTAGGTTTGGTCTGACAAGTGATTTGAATAGTCTTAACAATGCCTCCATGTGTTTTTGTACTTCATTCCCTTTGAAACAATGGCCAAGAGTCCATTTTCCTTCTCTTTTTAGCTGCTGAATGTGGATGCAACCTCTTGAGATTCACATACTGGAACCCCCAAATCTGTGTTCTGCAATATTTTGCAGTTTTTCTCCATTTAAATAATATTATACTTTTCTATTCTTCCTGCCAAAATGCTTAACCTTGCATTCTCCCACATTATATTCCACCTGCTAAGTTTTTGTTTCTTACTCACTCAACATGTCCACATACGTCCGCAGAAGCATCATGTGGTCTTCATTGCTTTCGTTCCTATCTATTTTGGTGTCATCCTCAAACCTGGCAATAGTACATTCACTTCCATTGTCTGAGTCATTAGTATATACCAAAGATAACTAGCCCTAGCACTGATCCCTGTGGTACTTCACTTGTTAACCATCCTGAAAACGGCCCCTTTATCCCAACTCTGTCTTTAATTAATTAGCTAATCCTCTATCCATGCTAACACACTACTCCAGTACCATTGGCTATTATCATATCAAACAGCCTTACACGTAGCAGTTTATTGAATGCCTTTTAGAAATCCAAATATATTCTGCCTATTGATTATTAATAATTATTTAGGGAGAAGCAGTTCATTTTTGAGAATGAGTGCCAAAACACCTTGAAACACACCTGATTCAATGTCTTATTTAGCACAATCGCTGGAATTGATTTGTGAAAGCATTTGGCCAGTTTGCTAGTTTTGAATGCTGCTGCCTGTCATTGACACTCTCATTGATTCATTGGACGCTTGCTTAAATCGCAAAGACATGGCTGTGGGGACTGGATGCCTGTATCTACGTTTATCAATGACACAATGGGTTAGAACATAAATTCTCAAGAAGAGTTGGAGAGTTCAGCAAAGGCATATAGATAGATTGAGTAAATGGCCAAAAAGTTGGCAAGTGGAGTACAATGTGGGAAACCTGTTCACTTTGGTAGCAAGAATAGAAAAGTAGTTTTTTTTAAAAGAGATTTGTGTATCCTGGTAGAATAGCCACAGAAGTCTGTGTGCAGGTACAGTAAGTGATTAGGAAGGCACATGGAAGGTTGGTGTTTACTGCAAGGGAAATGGTATGATATTTTAAAAAAAGATTTTACTGCAGCTATACAAGGCCTTGATGAGACCACATCTGGAATACTGAATGTAGTTTTGGCCTCCATATTTGAATAAACATGTGTTAATGTGTTTGAAATAGTTTGGAGAATGTCAACTCAATTTATTCCTTGGATGAAGAGGTCACCTTATGAAAAAAGGTTGAAGGATCTGGGCCTGTGAGAATGAGACGTGATTGTATTGAAACACATAAAATGTTGAACGGACTTGATTAGGATAGATGCTTAAAGAATGTTTTGTAGGGGAATTACAGCTAGGAGATACAATTAAAGGTTGTACTTCTTATTCTTAAAGAAAGAGATTGTTTTTTTTCCTGTCTTGGAGAATTCTTAGTTTGTGGCATTCTCTGCCCCAGAAACCAATTGCGACTGTCATTGATTAATTCAATGTGGAGTTAGATTTTTGATTGATAAGAGTCAAGAGCTTTGAGAAGCAGGTAGGTAAGTGAAGTTGATGCCATGCCAAAGTGAGCCAGGATTTTATTGAATTGTGGAGCAGTCTTGAATGGCCAAAGGATTTAGCAACAGAATTAGGCTCTGAGTGCCTAGACTCTAATGTTTTGGATATGTGCAAGTAAACCATCATTTAAATCATGTAATTCATTGGTTTCCACATATGAGCAGCTTACCAATAAGTAATTGTGCTTCTAAGGTTTGTGGTGTTTCTTTAAACCAGTGCACAATGTGTAAGGTAATTGTATCACTCCAGTTTATAGTATTTCTTTACACAAAGTGTAAGGTAATTGCAGATGGTTCAAGCTTGCATTTGTAACGATGAAGCCTCAAGCCAAAGAGAAGACCACATGAGTTTCAGTTACGTACACCACAAAGATGTATGTATGTGATTGTGGGCTTTCCCACTGCAAACAGTTTAGATGTGGGTTAAAATGACAGTTGCCACAGGTGGGCGAAGGTACAGCACATGTGGTAAGAATTACCTCAAGTTGAGGGAACGCTAATGCAATTGGATCATTTCTAGGCCATTAAAAGGAACTGCATTCAACAATCTGTCAGGTGCTTAAAGTGTCAAGGTTTAAGTATTATCTTTTCACAAAGGTATTTGTTGAGTTAAACAATACTATAAAATATGAATGCAGATCAATGTCATCAGTACAGTTTGGGTCTATATAGCTGTACCTGTGATAGAATAATGTAACTGGTTAATCTGACCACACACAGGTGAGAGGTGGCTGAAACATCTGTTACAAACTAAAATGTATAATAATTTAGATGAATTCATTTTATATGAGCTGGAAGCAATAATTCTCATTTGGTTAAATAAATGGTTTGACACACCAATAATTAGTTAATTGTTCAAGCTATAAGGACTCAAGTTATATTTTTGTATTCAAATGAAATAATGGGTGTTTTACACAAACATATGGTGACCAAATGTGGAAGGGTGAATACATGCCTTCTGCCCCTCTTGAGTTTGGTGTAATAAGCTTGGAACTTTTAAACAGATTTATTTCTTTTTCCAATTCAATGCACACTAGAACATGCATGAAAACTAGGGATGAACACAGCAGACATCTTTCCGTCAGCCAAAATTAAGGAGTTAAAATAGAAAACTTCTTAAAGGTGAAAAAAACCTCTTGCGTTTTGAACCATACATGTATGTGCACACACGGGCATGCAAACAATGCAACAATGTATTGGATGAGGAGAGACAGAATCGAAAAAGAATTATAGGATGAAAGCTTATTTTTCAGTGACATGGTCTACAGCAAGCTTTGGAGTAGAATGGAATGTGAAGGACAGCAAGGCCCGTCTTGACATTGAATGCATTTCATTTCATTTTTTAGACATTTTTAATCAACCTGTTCTGATGTGTAATGTCATGGCCTCTGGAGCAGGTGAAATCCAGGCCGCCCTCTCAGAGGTAGGGACAAGAAATCTATCTTTTATTCTTTCAACAAATGACCTGCTTTGTTTCTCATTAGGTAGTAGTGAGGTGCTAGTTGACAGGGATTAATTTTTGTTAAATGCCCTGTTAATGCCATAACTTGCCTGAATAATATTCAGCCTCCAGTCATTCCACATTTATCAAACAAGCTAGACAATCGGGAAAATTCAGCCATGAAACCAGACCACGTATCTGGTAGATTCAACTTGCTTGGAATGACCTCTGTGTTGAACACTGAGCAACAGCATCTCTGTGCATGATCCATGGGCACCAACTGCATACACGCTTATAGGGGCATCTGCCTATTCAACACGACTATTATCGCATCTCTCTGATACATTGGCAAGCTGCTCACAGGGCACAGAATTGCAATGCAGGGTGCACTGGCAATTGGCTTTGATAAGGCTGCAGCAGGGACATTTTACATGGTCAGGAACCCAGTTCAAAGATTAGACCAGGCTTCATCTCAGGGCTGTTTGCTTGTGCTATTAGCACTCAGTCATTTTTTGCCTACCTGCATGTTCATGCCATCTGTTGCCGAGTGTTGCCTTGCCATGCTGTGCAATATCTGTTGGAACATCGATGCTTCATTCAGAACCAAAGGCTTTCACTACTTCAGTTTTAAGGGGTTGATTATCCCAGACAGGCTGCTTGTCAGTCTTTAACATTCTAGGAGGGGAAGCACTTTGCTATCTCAGTATGCCATCCATCAATGTTACACCAGCCTATCCCACCTCCCTGCATGACAAACACAGTGCACATTCATTCAAACAAATGACAATGTCTGAAACTGGTGGGGGGTAGTTCTCAGTCCAGTCAAGGTAAGGGGGGAGGTGAAATGATGTTTTAGCACCATTCTTGGTCACAAATCCTGGTTCCTTTATCAGGGCTTTGACAGAATTAGTTATCTACTTGTGAGGCTCACAGTCATAGGATCTGTCCCAGTGTAGTCCAGGAGAATGGTTCAATCACCAGTTAAGTCTTGTAGGGCTTTCATGTGGAGTCAGAGGAATTGTGGAATTGTTAGTCTGGGAGCTGCAAACACAGCAGTCAAGAGTCTGGTCAGCCATGTTTAGGGCCTGTTTGTCAAAGTTGGTAAAACCAAATCTTATTGACACTTGCTTGCAAAAAAAGAGATTTAGGTGCAGCATCCAGTCATTAATGGTGACAGGATGATCATGTTGCCCAAGTCTGGTTGGCATTGTGAGGGTGTTGTTGAGCCTCTGTCACCTGATGAAGGAGCGTCGCTCCGAAAGCTAGAGTGCTTCCAATTAAACCTGTTGGACTATAACCTGGTGTTGTGTGATTTTTAACTTTGTACACCCCAGTCCAACACCGGCATCTCTGAATCATGACTGCTGGGGAAGGGTGACAAATGCAGCATATTTGGTAAAATAGGACAAGAAAACTGTCCAAAAAGCTTGTGCATCTTGGACTCAGCTAAAAAAACATAAGATTAAAACCAACTAGACGGAAGTGAGGAGTGTAGACGCTGGAGATCAAGGCTCGCCAGATGGCCTCCTTCTTTCAAGACTGCAATTTTGAGGTTGAAGATGCCCTTCAATGCATCTCATCCATGTCCTGCACCTCCCTGCCCACAAACCCCACTCCTCCAACCGTAACAAGGACAGAACCACCCCACCAACCTCCACATAAACCGCATCATCCGATGACATTTCCGCCACCTACAAACAGACCCCACCACTAGGGTTATATTTCCCTACCCACTCCTATCCGCTTTCCGCAAAGACTATTCGCTCCATGACTACCTGGTCAGGTCCATGCACCCCCTCTTCCCTCCCCCCAACAACCCACCCTACTGGCACCCTCCCTTGTCACCGCAGGAATTGCAAAACTTGTGCCCACACCTCCCCCCTCACCTCCATCCGAGGCCCCAAAGGAGCCTTCCACATCCATCAAAGTTTCACCTGCACTCACAAATGTCATTTATTATATCCATTGTTCCCGATGCGGTCTCCTTTACATTGGGGATACTGGACACCTTCTTGCAGAATGCTTTAGGGAACATCTCCTGGACACCCATGCTAATCAACCCCACTGCCCTGTGGCCGAACATTTTAACTCTCCCTCCCACTCTGCCGAGGGCATGCCGGTCCTGGGTCTCCTTCATCGTCACTCCCTCACCGATGTCTGGAGGAAGAACGCCTCACCTTCCACTTTGGAATACTTCAACCCCAGGGCATCAATGTGGACTTCACCTTTTCCTCATTTCCCCTCCCCCCACCTTACCCATTTACAACCTTCCAGCTCAGCACCATCCTCATGACCTGTCCTACCTGCCAACCTTCCTTCCCACCTATCCACTCCATCCTCCTCTCTGACCGATCACCTTCACCCCACCTCCATCCGCCGATTGCACTCTTGGCTACCTTCTCCCCAGCCCCACCCCCCTCCCATTTATCTCTCTACCCTGGAGGGTCCCAGCCTCATTCCTGATGAAGGGCTCCTGCCCGAAATGTCGATTTTCCTGCTCCTTGGATGCTGCCTGACCTGCTGTGCTTTTGCAGCACTCTAATCTTGACAAAAACTTAGGATTCAGCCCACCGTTGTTAGGAGAAGGAGTTATCCATTCTGATGTTGATCTTGAGGTTCTGATGGAGAGTTGCAATTGAATTAGTTCAGTTGTTTTTCTAGCTATTGTTGTACAGGACAGATTTCCATGTTTTAAAACAGCTCTGATTGCATTTGGTCTGTCTCTGTGATAATCAACTGTTATGGAAATGCAGACAACAGAGTCAGAGGTTACAATCTATGAGGAGTACTTCTTCATGATGTTACACTCTGCAACAGAAATATGGGTTGAAAATTATGGATTTGCACAGGAAGAAGAATGTTTTCATGTGTGAATGCTGTCTGTTGATCAACAATCCTCCCCTTTGCATAATGAGTTTCGGAGGATAGTTTTTCTTGTAGCAATGCCTACCTCCACAAAGTCTCAAAGCAGAGACATTTGAAAGTCTCAGCCTGAGCTGTACAATCCAGATGATAGATTTTAATTACTTCTTGGATTGGCTTTCCAGAGCATGGTGGACAATTTCAGCCATGTTATTGAGATATTCCTTTTAATTCTTGTTGAACTTGGCTACCAAGGGTGATTTTGACCATGTTAAAATATCCTCTGTTCTATCTGTACTTTTTTCTGAAACCAATGTCCAATGCTCTTAAATTGATGAAATTTAACGATTTACAGTTTGTTTTTTTAAAATTCATTCACAAGATGAGGGCATCGCTGAATAGGCTAACATTTATTACCCATCTCAGAGGGTAGTTAAGAGTCAACCATGTCATTGTGGTCTGGAGTCACGTGTAATTCAGATGAGTAAAGGATGGCAGTTTCCTTCCCTAAAGGGCATTAGTGAACCAGACAGGTTTTTCCCAAAAATCGGCAATGGATTCATGGTCATCACAAGATTCTTGATTCCAGACTTTTGTTGAATTTAAATTTCACCATCTACCATGATTGGATTTGAATCCAGATGCCCACAACATTACCTGGTTCTCTAGACTCACAATCCAGCAATAACACCACTCGACCATAGCCACCCCTCATTGTGCAGTGACTGTACAAATTCAGAGCAGGAGTAGGTCATTCAAACCTTCAAGCATTAAGCTTTGCATTTTGTTACGAATTTGGATGATTTTACATGTTGAGGAAAAATGTAATTCGTTCCATAACTTTATCAATAAAGTAACATGGTTTTTATTCTCTTTCACTTGTGGACCCGCACCCAGAAGTAATTCAGTATTGGCATTTGTACAATGATTTATTGCCTTTGCCAGTTTATAACTTCAGGCCTTTTGTTGGTCTGCAGTGGAACCCACACTTGCCTTCAGCAAGAATGGAACATGCTGAATGGAAAAGAGCTGCAATGGGTATAATTATCCTAGGGATCATAGCACATACCTATACATGCTGCAGATAATTCCCAGGATGTATGTCATGTGTGTGAGGCTGAAGATCCCCCCTTTGCACACCAATGCACAAGTTAAAATTTTGTGAGTAACTGTGCAAATCCATTTTAAAAGCATAAAAATAAAAATACACGGTATTTACACATAAACGTAAACCAAAGGTACAGTTTTAGCCAGGTCATAAAGATCATGTAGAAAATGGAAATGAAATTTTTGTGTCTTGAGATATTTTTAAAACAGTCATTGGGGGTTTGATTGGGAAGTGTTTCACATGGAGTCTTGTAGTTTACCTGTGCCATACCTGACCTACGAGTGCATGAAACAAATAATGATGACACTGTGGTCCTAAATAGATCCTGGCAGCAGGCAACCATTACAAAGAGCACAATAGAGAAGGGTGTGAGTGTTCAGGTGAGTCACCTGGACTTATTGAGAGGGGATCAAGCAGGGTGGATGTGGGGGCACAGCAATGATTTTTGGGACTACTGTTTGTACCGTATCAGTTTTGAAACTACTCGTATCCTTTTCAAGGCCAGTATATCCTTCCTGAGATTTGGTACCCAAAACAAAAGCCAGGATTCCAGATAGGATCGGGTTGTTGAAGCTACTGTGATGAGTAGAAAGAGCCTATGGTGTTCCGGGAATAATTCTGTGTTTGGTAACCACAGGTCATTGTCTCAAAAGATTTAAATGTTAATTACTTATTAATTTTCATGTTTTAGATAATGTAGTGTAGATTAGATAATATAACATAAATTTAGAATCACAGTTAATGAAGCAAAGAGAAAGGCCTTCTGCCCATCATCTCCACACCAATCATCAAGCATCTTATCTAATCTAATCCCATTTTCCAGCACTTCCACCCTTTTAGGAATGTATTCTGGATACCCATCAACCACTGGATGAAAACATTTTCCTCAAATCTTTTACCTTTCTGCTCCTTACTTTAAACCCGTGCCCTTGATTATTGACCCCTCTACTAAAGGAGAAACTTTCTCCCTATCTACATTATCTATGCTCCTTATAACTTTGTACACCTCAATCAGGGCTCCATCGGCCTTCACTGCTCTGAGAAAAGCAGCCTCAGCCTATCTAGTCCATCTTCATCGCTGAAATACTCCAGCCCAGGCAACATTCCAAACACCTCTGCATCCTCTCTGGTGCAATCACCTCCCTCCAGAAGTGTGGTTATCAGAACTGCACACACTTACTCCAGCAGTGAGCGAACTAATGTAATGTATAACTCCATCATATTCTCGACATAAACATCCTTGCTTTTGTACTCAATACCTTAACTAATAAACTCAAATATCCTGTCTGTCTTCTTAACCACTTTATCTGCCTCTCTTGTTACTTTCAAGGGTCTTTAGAGATGCACATCAAGATCTCTCTGATGCTCTGTAATTCCTAGTGTCCTGCCATTCAATGTGTACTCTCCTGCCTTGTTCATCCTCCACAATACATCACCTCCCACTTTCAGGATCAAACTCCATTTGTCACTGTTCAGCCCATCTAACCAGCTTGTCTATATTATCCTGTAGTCTAAGACTTTCTTCCTCATTATTTACCATACCATGAATTTTTGGGTCATCTGTGAACTTACTAACCATACCTTCAAATTTCAAGACTAGATCATGAAGGTATGCACAAAACGGCAAGCAAACCAACATCAAACCCTGCAGAATCCTATAGTTTAGAAAATATCTAAAACTAAATGAAGACAGCACAGATGTTTGAATGCAGCATTGAAACTTGAGAATGGTGAAATATGTAAAATCCAGTTGCATTGCTTGAATTCATAGCATTTTGCACTTCAATATTGACTATAATCTATGAAGGCAAAAATGAGTATGAAAGTATTTTGGGCTTGATTTAAAGTCACAGCAGAAGCTGGAATGCTAACATATCTGTGGCTTGCAGCAAATTAAAATTACCCATTTCATATAGGGAAGTATAAACATTTTGATACCAGATAATTCATTTGAGGGGGAACAAACCAAACAAAAAACATTTTCAGACAAAAGCAAAAATGTCTGAATTATCCTGAATTTGGCTGGATTGATATATTGTGGAAGAAGAACATTTGGTCTCGTGTATCTCTGGTGACCTTTCTGAATGTGAATATTTTCTAATAGCGATAATTTTCTAGAACTATATTAGATACCTAAATGTGTTATCAATGATTCTGTTATAGGCACGTTCTTATATTCACCTCATGTAATATTAATATAACCTTGAAGTAAATTTGCTTGGTAATCAGCTGCAGATTACTTCGCCATGAAGCTTGCAGTAATGTTGTCACAAAGGTTAATATTTCATTATGAATCTCATCATGATGCAGAACACTGCCACTGTCTTGGTTACTGTGTACATTATCAAAACATTATTCAGAAATGCATACCATTTCCCCGAAAGGCTAATTGTTTATGTACTCATTGGAATGCTGTTACAACCATAGTAAAAATGGACTATTGATATTCAACTTCCATCTTCTGAGTCTAATACTGGAGACCTTTGTGGTTTTAAAATGGTTTTTAATGGTTTAACCAAAATGGCCTTAAAAAGGACAAATACGGACCTCAAATGGCTGTTGTGAATACCTGACTAGATTGAGTCAGCAAACCGTGATCAGCCTGTTCTAAAATGGCCCTGTAACTCAGACCAATATCTCCTGCTTGATTCAAACTTCACTGCAAGTTTCACATTGAGATGAAGGGTTGTCTGCAGATTACGCAGCTTGGAAAAGCAACAAGCAGACTCAGGAATTTACAAACGGACCTTTAACAGCTGCTTCCAGGATGTAGAGCAAAGACAAAGGAAGAATGGGTTACGAAGTAAGGACTTGATATTCCCTTTGAATGTATCGCTCTCGTCAAAGTCAAAGGTCAGATTCGGGTGAAAAGGAAACTTGGAACAATAACTGTTCACTGTGAAAGCGAGTGGTGCACTTCACAATAGCAACAGCTACAATATAACATGAATTAGTTAGGCATGACTTCAACTATCAGGAGCCAGAGGTGACATGTCCATCTCCATGGGACCTTGTAAAAATCAGCAACTAAACTGTGGGGTCTCAGGCCATTCTGACAGTTTGAGAATTAGGCACTTAAACTGCAATTGCCTATATCTACCTGAGTGTAGAGGTGCCCTTTGCCCTTCTCTCTGCATGTGTGCGTGTTTGATATTGTGCTTTCATCGTTTTTTCAGGGTAATAGATCATAAGATTTCTCTTTCTTTCACTGAAGCATTACAAAGCTTGTGATTGACTCCATAGTTTTGATACCGTTAATTACATTGTAATTAAAATGTGACAACTGCATGCTTAAAAGGAAAGCAGAAAAGGGCTGAGGGCAAGGACACTAAAAAGGGAAGAGCTGAACCCACCTCACCTAGAATCTTGTAATCACTTAATGTATTCATTATTCCACTTCTAAACCACCTAATTAATCTATAGTTCTAATGCAAGGTTGTAACATAAACAAATAACGAAAAGACGATTTACATTTTACAACAGGATTCCTATTGATGTTCATGAGAAACTATAGATTGCCTGCTCTAATCTATAACCTACAGAGATTAACCTTGCTACACGAGTTTATTGTTAGGGTTAGGATAATTCCTGAAATTGAGGAATGTAATTATTTCCTATATACTGATCCTTTGATGTGGAGTTCTGCTATTTCAATTGGAAATTTGAGATTATTAAGCATTTAATTCATTTTTTCCTGACCAGTTTGTATAATTGTAATGGTTGCTAACATCATTGTATGGAGGTAATGTCTGACACTTCTCCCTCTCGTATTGGCCTTTGGGGATCAACCACCTGTGGCTTGTGATAGGGTAGTTCACTGCCATCGAGTGGTGCACTTCACAATAGCAACAGGTACAATATAACATGAATTAGTTAGGCATGACTTCAACTATCAGGAGCCAGAGGTGACATGTCCATCTCCATGGGATCTTGTACAGTTGGGACCATTCTTCCACTCAAAGACTATGTTATATCATCAGATTGAATGGAACTAATGCAACTTCAAGGGGGAGAAAGTGAGGACTATAGATGCTGGGTTTTTTTTCGGGCATAAGCCTTCTTCCTGCCCGAAAAGTCGATTCTCCTGCTCCTTGGATGCTGCCTGACCGACTGTGCATTTACAGCGCCACATTCTAATGCAACTTCACCATTAAACCCTTCAGAATCATTACTTAACACACTAGTTCCCTCTAAATTAATACTGGATTTATTGATATTTCCTAAACTAAAAGTAAAATCGTTTTACAACCAGGGCTTCCTACATCTGGAGAAACAATGTTACTATGTAATGAGACACATATGGAAAAAATACTAACCTTTTTTATTTGGAAAATATTCACCTGTACAGTTGAGATGCAATGTGGATGTAACTCTGAGAAATCTTTCTCAAAGAATATTCAATTTTATAACAGGAAGGATATAGTAGTTGTCAACTGTTGTGATGCTACTTTTTCAAAATGCCAAAACCAATACAGTATCAAACGGCTCTTGTATCCTGTAGTTAGATGTCAGCTGAATGCATTTGGTGTAATTGCAATAATGTTTCCGTCGTTAGATTATATTATTTTAGTTGCCATTAGGCACACTCCATTTTTCTTTTCTTCAAGTCCGTTAGGCTTCAAGTCACTAAAATTGCTGACGTTTTTAACAACTCGTTTTAAAAGAAAATGTTAGGGCAGAGATGTGCAAATCTGGATGTATATCTCTTTTGAAAGGACAATAAGCACTTTATGATAAAAGGTTTCTGTATTTCTTTCCAATATTCTTCATGTGGTTTTCAGTTTTAGCAATTCAAACTGAACTTTACAATGAATCGTGTATTTGTAAACCTGCTAATGCAACACTGGCGTGTCTCTATTTCTTGAAGTTGAAAGGATATTTTGAAATAACTCAACTTCAAACGCAATTGCATTATCACCTTTTATTACACATATAGTTTCAGTTGAGTGTTCCACCGTGCTCCCCCATCCCCCAAAGCTCTGCTTTTTCTCTCAACATAGCCTACTTATGAATGACCAACAGTGAAGACTTTGCATTGACCCAGTTGGTTGGATGGATTGTGTGTGTTGCAGACCGAGGCCAACAGTGTGGGTTCAGCTCCTGCACTGGGTGACGTTGCAATAAAGGCTCTATCTCCTCAACCTTGCCCCTCACGTGAGGAGTAGTGATCCTCAGGTTAAACTGTTGTCTCTGTGTACTGAAAGAGCAGCTCAGTGGGACTGTGATGACTTTATTATTAGATTCCTTCCAGTATGAAAACAGGCCCTTCAGCCCAACAAGTCCACACCAACCCTCCAAAGAGTAATCCACCCAGACCCATTCCCCTATATTTATGCCTGACTAATGCACCTAGCACTATGGGCAATTTAGCATGGCCAATTCACCTAGCCTGCAGATCTTTGGACTGTGGGAGGAAAAAGAGTACCTGGAGGAAACCCATGCAGGCAGGGGGAGAACATGCAAACTCCACACAGACAGTCGGCTGACACTGGAATCGAACCTGGGTCCCTGATACTGTGAGGCAACAGTGCTAACCACCGAGCTAATGTGCTGCCCTACTTTACTTGAACATTGAGTAAGATAAACAAAATTTCCTACTTCTGATCAGATGTGCTCCCCTCAGTGGCTCAGATGAGAACTGAGAGACCCTGAACATGTGAACAGAAGGTGGTGGTAATACTCAGCAGGTCTGGCTGTAACTGAGGAGAGAGAAAAACAGTGTCAGGTTGATGACCTTTAAGTAAAACTGAAAAAAATGTGTTAGGCTTTAAACAATTAAAAGGTGGATTGGGGCTAAACAAATAAGTAAATAAAGGTACAGTACATGCCTTCAACTTCAAACAACTTCCAAGTTTGTTTGAATTTGCAGGGAATATGACATCCTGCATCCAGCCCAAAGTTTGAGTGATTTCACTGATCATCAGACACAAAGACCACTCATAACCAATCAGAAATGGCAGAGCTATAAAATCAAATATTGAATTATTGCTCTGAATTTTCATTTAAAAGACGTTTAAGAAGAGATGTTTCTTCCCTACCCAGAAAACATTCCATGATACCAATTCCTTGATTGATCCGTGATCTTGTTTACACTTGCTCAGCTGCTCTCCTGGCTCTTATAACTTGGCTGATAGGGTGATGGGGGGAATTGCAACATGCAATATTATCCCTAAAATATTCAATCATCCACTCAGTCAGTCTCCATAATTGATTGAATGTCACAGCAAACTTTGCAAGAATTCAACACATCTTTAATATGCCTTTTTTCATTGAAAATAAGACCCCTAATAATGCTGCATGATGCAATAAAATGCTATTAATTCTGAGCTAAACATCACTTGCATTTTCTGCAGCAATCCTCCAGCTCACAAACACGGATGCTTTTAGGTTACACCACATGGTGGCAGTGTTGTATCATTCAGAGAGATTATGCCATTATTAATCCATCATATCTTTGTGAAGCCCTGAACTAAATCACAAGCTTCTTACCAAGTCAGATGGCTTTCATTCAAAATGGATCCCGGGAAATCACAACCTTACTATCCCAAGTAACTATTGATGTCACAATGGAGCATAACGTTAATCTTGTCACAAATACGGAGTTGTCTTGATGTTGAAATTGGATTTAGCAGTGCCTCTCTCTTGGGATCTCGGAGGCCCCTTAGAGTTGGAAAATGCTATCAGCAACGCTTTGGATGCAATTTGCACCGGGTGCTATATTGTGTACGCACCTAGTTTGCACCGGAGGAGACATATCGTGACATTAATCACTGTGCAACGCAATGATTTATCACAAACACTGCTCCAGCTAAGGCTTTCTTTTACGTGTCATGTGGCGACAGTGGCATATTGCTCATGGTATTGTCACTGGACTAATAAACCAGAAAACCCAGGTTAATATTCTGGGGGCATGGGTTCAAATCTCACCCTGGCAGATGGTGAAATTTGCACTTAATTTAGATTAAGAACACATCATTAATATGTATTTATCAGCAAGGCGAAGGATCCAAATGATGACTACTGGGAAACTCCACTATAAACTGTCCATCGATTAATGTATACTCTCAGTTCTAAATCAATGTTGTTACTGTCCCTATTATTACTTGAGGACCTGATAGAAGTTTATAAAGTTATAAGAGGCGTAGATAGAATTGACAGTCAGAGTCTTTTTCTCAGAGTTGAAATGTCTAACACTAGAGATATGCTTTTAAGTTAAGACGGAAAAAGTTCAAAAGAGATGTGAGGAGCAAGTTTTTTACACAGAGAGCGGTAGGAGTCTGGAATGTGTTGCCACTGGTGGTGGAGGCAAATACAATCGGGGTGTTTAAGAGACCTTTAGATAAGCACATGAATATGCAAAGAATGGAAGAATGTGGACCAAGGTCTGGCAGAAGGGATTAGTTCAACTTGGCGTCATGTTCAGCACAACATCGTGGGCCAAAGGGCTTGTTTCTGTGCTGTACTATTCTATGTTCTATGTTCCAAGTTTGTTTTGTGGATCTTCATCAAATGTTTTTTGGATGTTCATGTGTGCCCCATCTACAGATCAGCCTATCAATCCTGTTACCTTATATAAAAAAATCTTCGGCAAGTTAATTAAATACTATCTTCCATTGACAAATCCATGTTAGTTTTCTTTAGTTAAATCTCATTTGTCAAAATGAATATTAATTTTGTGGATTCTGGATTTATTTTGGAAACAATCCCATCATTAAGACTAAGTCTGTCATTGCTGGGTTTATCTTCACATCCTTTTTGATTATTCTCCATCCTCCAGTGCCACCCTTAAAGACTGGAAAATTATGACCAGTGCTTCCATGACTACCAATCCCACTTCCCTGACTATCCTTTGTTATGATCCCAGACCTGACTGCCAAAATTATGTTAGGATTTGGCAAAGGACCATTAACTTTCATTTATAAAATAGACAAAGGGTGAGGTCTGGAGAATTCAGTAAGAGATTCCACAGTTCTGATCACGCAACAGTGGACTTTACCAGACAATGTTGTACTGTAATACAACTGACAATACATTTCTGATGCCTACATTTAACACACACATGGGTAATGGACTGTGATCAGACATACCACAGCACCCATCTTAATGCAACCAAGACATGGGTTTTTCAGCTACTTATCCAAGATACTAAAGACATGGTGGTTTACAAAATCTCATTAAACTTCACAAGGATTACAATTCTTCACTTCACATATTCTCAAGAGGTGTCCTGTCTTCAACTACCACAGCAACTGCTTCCATCCTGGTTAATCACTCTCCTTTCCACAACTACACTCCCCTGGTGTCTGGAGACTGTATTCCCTCTTCCCTGTTCTGCACAATTCCAGCTTTTCACAGTGAGCTTCACCAAGCAATTATTACTTCCTGGATTTCTGTAAGGTCTAGTCTTGTTAGGTGCATTTGGTTAATGCTGTTTGTAGTCTGTTGACTCCCTTCTCCTCCCAGCTGTCCTGAAATATTAATTGTAGACAGGAGCTTCATAGCTCCTAGGACTTCCTGAGGCCTGACACCAACACTTAGCAACCTGCTAATTCCTAGAACCATCTAGGTCCTAGAACAGAGCCATCTAACTGCTCTTGATTCCTCAGTGAGTCTCCTATAGAGACCCTGTGTAGTTCAGTCACTTTCTCTGCAGTACTACTAAAATAAGAATGAAGACTACTCTCTGCAGGGATCCTCATTGATCCTCCCAACTGAGTGTAGCCTTTGAACTCCTCTTCAATGATACCTGAACTATCAAAATACTTGCAATAAGACCCTCCCCTATGCAGGGAACAATTGAATATTGCCACCAAGCAATATTGCTTGTTTTATAAATGTAACCTGTCACAGATTACTGGCTTGCTCAGTTAAAAGAAAATGCATACAAACAGATCATACCTTGGATGCAATTTATTTGATCTTGTGGCCTTATCTTCTTTTAAGTACTGACAGCCTGTCCAATACCTCCTCCTTAACAATGTTGAACTCTTCAAGTGTCTGAACTTTCTGTTTTACCTCTTTCTCCAAGACCTAGACAACATCTTGCTTCTTGGTAAAGCTGGATACACAGTATCGTGTATTTATTTAGCACTTCAGCTGTACCCGCTCTCCCTGTTACAGGGTTGTGCCTTGATTTCAACCATCTTCAGCTGTTCTACAAATGACCTGCTGTCCACTGTAAGATCAAAATGGGGATATTTGCAGATAATGGCACAATGTTCAGCAGAATGTATGACTCCTCAGATACAGAGGCAGTCCATGCTCAATACAGGAAGATCTGGATGCCAACTAGTCTTTGCTGGAAGTGCCCCATACAAGTGCCAGACAATGGTCATCTCCAACAAGAGAGAATTTAATCATTACCTCTAGATATTCAGTGGAATCACCATTGCTAAATCCCCACAATCAACAACCTTCAGGTTGCCATTGCTTAGAAGGGAGGTAATGGGCTAGTGGTATTATTGCTAGGCAATGACTGTAGAGACCCAGATAATGTTCTGAGGACTTGGGTTCAAATCATGTTATAGTAGATGATGACATTTGAATTCAATAAAAATCTGAAGTTAAGAGTCCAATAATGATTGCCCCACAATAGCATAAATGTTGCCTCCTTCACTTTTCACTTCAGCTCTGATGAAGAGTCATCTGAACTTGAAACGTTAACTTGCTGTCTCTCCATGGATGTTATTTGACCCACTGTGAGCTCCAGCATTTGTTGTTTTCAGTACAGATTCTAGCATCTGCAGTAATTTGCTCCTCCTGAATCTCTACTGACTGTCTACCATCTAGAAAGTACAAATCAGTATTGTTTTGGAATACTCTCCCTTTGCCTGGATGAGTGCAACTCCTATAACAATCAAGCTTCTGTTTTCTTGTGTTTATTCCAGGTCCAACAGTGCTTCCTTTCTCAATGGACTGGAGACATTCTGCTGGAGAAACTTCTCCTGAACATATTCCAGGAACCCTTTCCCCTCTCTATCCTTAATACACTACTTTCCCAGTCTGTATTTAAGCTATTAAAATTAACATTATAACAATATAATTCTTACACCTTCCTTGCAACTTTGTTATTCCACATCTTTTGCCCTTGACAGCCTTTATAAACAATTACATTTTTTTTCTTCCTTAGCTCCAGCCAAATAGTTTCTGCCCTTGACCCCTCTGAAAACACCCCTCTCTTCAACACTGCAATTATCTCCTTAATTAATGCTGCCATGTTAGCCCCTTCCCTATCTGTCCTGCATAGTTTGTATCCAGGAATGTTTACTTTTGATTCTGCTCTTTCATTTGCCAGCTTTTTGTTGTCACCACAACATTATATTTCCTCATGGCAGTCTGTGCCTGTAACTCACCAGCCTTATTTATCACAATTCATGCATTCACCTACCTTTATGTACAGTAACTCTGAATAAGAATTTATTACTTTCTCCTCAACTCTGACCGCAGTGCTAACTGACTATTCTCCACTCTAATGCCATTGGTCCCCTCCAGCATTTATGCTCCTTGGTATTCTCTCCCAATATTACCACCTCCACCGCACCCCACTGCTAACATAGTTAACTTCACACTTGTGACCTTTGAGATCCGGCTTCTTAATGTCCTCCGTGGCCCCTGAATTTCTGATTGTACGAACGCCTCACTTATCTTTCCTGTATCGATTCCCACATGGACCAGCCCCCTTTCCCCCCCCCAGGAAATGTCCTCCTTGTCTCATTGATGTCCCTTATTTTGACATGAGGGAGGCAGCTGGACAACAGTCTCTCTCTTGTTTTCTCTCCCTGATGGATATTCAAGTTGAGTAGATTGTTTTCATACTTTTTTCTATGATTTTGATTCCAACAATTCCAGTGAGGTGAATTTTATAGAGATGATTTAAATTGCACTGAAAATTTGACACTCAAGCAGTGAATATAGAATTCTATACTTCAGTGACATTCATTGTTCTGTTTAGTTAAGCTCTTGCCACTACATTTGTGGATACTATTAGAGTGTAGGTTTTGAGCAATATTGTTCTGGCGGGGATTGTCCTGTTGAGAACCTTCTACCTTGGTTGGGGTTGAAGGCCCATGGTGGAATAGGGGAAAATGAACATCACTCATGGTACATGTCCTTTGAGCAGTGCTTAATGCAAGAATTGTGTGGCCTTATCATAGCCATTTGCTGTAGAGAGCCTTGCCTGACAAAAGCACCATTGGAAAGTGCCATAGTGTTTGGAAAGACATTACACTGTTATCTTCTCCACTTTTGGAGTAAATCTGCCTGAAAAGCAACATGACTATCTATTTTACTCTGCTTTCTTGATATCATTCACCTTGATGCTTCACTTGAATATTGTAATTTCAAAATAGAATGTCTTGAAATAAATTCACATTCCAGTTTCAAAGTTGCAATCCTACATCATTTCAAATTTATAGCTTTCTGCTGTGCTGTCAGTACCATTCTATGAGAGAGCACACACATCTCCTCCCTCAATTAGATTACAGTTCAAGATGGATTCACGTTCCATTTTCAATATTAGTTTTGTCTTGATGTGAATGTTGAACTTGTGCACAGGGGGAGTGGCTCCCTGTCAGCACAAACTCCCATGTCAAATTAATCTACTCACTACAAGAAAATGATGTTCTTAGAAAAATGTCCTTGTATGAGTGTTTTTAGCTTGGTGTGAGTAGTCTACATGTAAAGCAAATCTGTGTTCCGCAGTCTTGTGACTTAATGTTTAAGATGTTCATTATGTGCACTGAGCATGCAACAATGAAACTCCCCTACACAATACCTTCAATATAATGGGAAACCCTGTCACAATATATTTCATAGACAATGAACCCCTTCCACAATATATTGTATATAAAAATAACCCATTCCACACTATACTTGACAGAATGAAAACTATCACAGAACATACTGTATAGAATGAAACCCCTTACACAATATATTCTATGGAATAAAATTCCTTATACAATATATTTTATATAATGAGAACCTTCTACAAAATGTATTCTGTCAAATGAGAATTCATTATGTAATATATTCTATATGGTGAGATCTATTTACACAATGCATTCTGTGTAATGAAAACTCCTATTCAATATATCCTATACATGATGGATGTGACTTGCTAATAGTATTTTGTTGTTAGTATTTCGACATATAGGATAATTACAGATTATATTTTCATCCCATTAGATCTCCAACTCTTAGCAAAATGATGTAATCACAGTTGATGGCACTACAGGACAAGTCAGATCTGAGAATGAAACCAGGCTTGATTGATCGTAACTTTTTATTATTTTCATTAATACGGTGATCATCACTGAAACAGAATCACACAATGCTGCAGAGTTTCTTTAACAAAAAAATCAAAGTTTATTGTACAAAAAAACATGTTCAGCTGCTGCTTCATCAATGACCTTCCCTTCATCATAAGGTCAGAAGTGGTGATGTGAAATCATCAGCGAACAACGTTCAGCATTATTAATTACTTCTCAGATACTGAAGCAGTCCATGTTCAAATGCCACAAGATCTGGACAATATCTAGGCTAGGACTGATAAATGGCAACTAACATCCATGCCACACAAATGCCAGGCAAAGATCATCTCCAATAAGAGACAGTCTAACCATAGCCTGTTGACATTCAATGGTGTTACCATCACTGAATCCCCCACTGAATTCTTGCAGTTATCATTGTCCAGAAACTCAACTAGACTCGCCACATAAACACAAGGCTGCAAGAACACGTCAGAAGCTAAGAATACTGCGTATCTCATCTCCTGACTCCCCAAAGCTTGTCCACTATTTAGATTAGATTACTTTACAGTGTGGAAAAAGGCCCTTCGGCCCAACAAGTCCACACCGACCCGCTGAAGCGCAACCCACCCGTACCCCTACATTTACCCCTTACCTAACACTACGGACAATTTAGCATGGCCAAATCACCTGACCTGCACATCTTTGGACTGTGGGAGGAAACCCACGCAGACACGGGGAGAAAGTGCAAACTCCACACAGTCAGTCACCTGAGGCGGGAATTGAACCCGGGTCTCTGGCGCTGTGAGGCAGCAGTGCTAACCACTGTGCCACCGTGCCACCCACAAAGGCACATGACAGGAGAGTGATGGAATACATTCCACTTGCCTGGATGGATGCAGCTCCAACAACAGTCAAGAAGCTTGACACCACCCAGGACAAGGCAGCTTGCTTGATTGGCACCACATCCATAAGCATCCTTTCCCTCAACCACTGAATCTCAGTAGCAGCAGTGTGTACTATCCATAAGATGCACTGAAGAAATTTAGCAAATATCTTTATTAGTACCTTCCAAACCCATGCCTACTTCCATCTAGAAGGACGTGGGCAGTGGATACTTGGGAACACCACCATCTGCAAGTTTTCCTCCAAGTCCCTCACCATCCTAACTTGTGGTGATAAAAACAGAGTTAATGTTCCTTCATAGTTGCTGTGTCAAAAACTTCAATTCCCTCTGGGAGGTCATTGTAATTTAATATACAGACTGTGGACTGCAACGGTTCAAGAAAGCAGCTCACCACCGTCTTTTCAAGTGACACTAAGTTCAGGCAATAAATGCTGGTAAGGCAGCGACACCCACATCCCATGAATGAATAAGAAAAAAGTTATCTAAAAGCCACAGTTAAATAAGATCTTTAAACACAAAGCAAAACAAAACAGTCTGTTTCCAACACTGTTCACTATAGAGACTTAAATACTGAGAAATTACATCTCCATATCAAATTTTTAGGTTCTACTAAACTTATTTTTTCCAGTTATAGCACTGTGAACTGTGGAGTCTTCTTACACGAGTATTCACAAACCGAAAGACTTTCTCAGCTAAGATTTCTCACCAAGTATTGGATGGGAAATTTCACTGACAAAATCTTTCCACTGAGGTAATTGATTTTCCCCTGACTTGCATTCCTTCCTAGGACAGAAACAATTTTGCTTCTGTCTCCAGTTAGACCTCTCCCAAACTGCGTAACATATCACAAACAAAAATGGAAATCGTTGAGTTTCTCCAGCAATTTCTGTTTATGTGTTAAAAAAACTCAGTCTTTGCATTTTCTCAGCTAAAAGAAATCAATGATTATTCTAAATTGAAAATAAGCTAATGGTCTTAATTGCTTATCATAAACTCCACAGTACAAATATCTTATTCCATTAACACTCCAGGGGTTACCATCACCTGCTGTCTTAACACATGCCAATTTAGGACTTCACTCTAAATGACCTGTTTTAAACTTTTAAAATGTCCTATAGAAAAGTAAAATTCTGCAGATGCTAGAAATCTAAAACCAAAATAGAAAGTGCTGGAGAAAGTCAGCATCTGTGGTGATAAAAACAGAGTTAATGTTTCGCTATTATTCTTCAAAACTCTTCACACTCATATGCCACTATTTTGAAACCTAAACTCTTAGAGTGATATTAATATATATAAATCACAAATCTTTTATCACAGATAGAACAACAAGTTATTTTAAAGGGCTAAAAAGATTCAACATTTTGTACAATCTTGTTCTCTGACATTACTTTAGGAAACTTGTTTCCTCTCTAATTCACTTAGCGGTCTTGGCCGGAACTGATTTTGAATGTTGGAAAAGGTTTGCAGAACAAGAGGGAATGTTTACACTGACAGGAGCAACCTGATTTTCAGAATGATTGGTTGTAAGTTTCCCCTTCCAACACACAGCAGAACTCTAATTTGGTAATATTACTTCCTGACTCTACTCCTTTCTTTTAATTGGGAAGAAAATCTTCCCTCCTCATTTTCGTAGGACATGTGTCTTCCAGCAAGGAGCTGTTAACCATATCTTCCACCTTGCTGTTAATTATGCATGAAAAATAGAATAGTTATATTATAAGAAAAATAATCAATTAGTGTGATCTTGGTGGATTAGTTTGAGACCTTTGTAATTCAATTGTCTGCAAGGTAGCAATTTGAAGGTTTGAAGTTCACTCATTTGAATGTGAATGTTAATTTATAAATCTGTAGCTTCATCAGAATGCCTATCAGCAACAACAGCTTTGCTTCCAAGTATCATTTCTGAAATCCATGGTTTATAACTAACCCAAAGTAACAGGACATCCACAAATGTAGAGAATCCTTCAAATTCTGGGAAAATTCTTTCTAACTGAGCTGCAAACATTTGTGAATTGATGTTTAAGACTTGTAGCTTAGTTTTTTTTTGATGGAAAAACTAGCCATCAAAATTTAGCCCATTTAGTCCAATTTCTGGATATCATTCACTTGCTGAAACTTGCATTCCGTTTTAACAAATGAAATTTAAATTGACAAAAAATGTAATCAAATAAAATGAAAAATAATCTCTCAAAAATAAATTTTAATCACGGATACATTTTGTAGGTTAAATTCTGGCTGTTTAAAGAGATGACCAGCAATTCCTTTTGTACCTCAGTAGGTCTGCGTGCAGTAGTAGAGTCAGTTTGGCAGGATGATGAACTTGTTACTTCAGGAGTAAAGGGGGAGACAGGGTCAACTGGGGTTATTCCCATTGGAGGGTGGAGGACAGAACACAGCCAGGTCAGTAAGGTGGAGATGCGGAGCCTGGAGAGTCATGAATCACATGGCTGTACCTGGGGAGCCAGAGTGAGATGTGTAGATTGGTCAGACTGACTGGAAGTACCGCAGTCAGGTGGAAATGGAGGATTCCACTCATCTTTTGTTCCCACGATGACTTAATGTTATAAACAAGCGATGTGCTCAATATTTTCTATGCTCGGTTTGAGCAGAATGCCAGTGGAATGGAGTCAACTATCCTGACAGCCCCTGATGCACATATTCCCTCAGTCACTGCTGCAGACATCAGATTGGCCTTCTCAAGAGTGAACCCAAGGACAGTGACTGGCCCAGACAGAGTCCTTGGCCATGCGGTCAGATCCTCTGTGTGCACTAGCTGGTGAAAGTATTCTCTGACATCTTTAACCTCTCCTTGCTACTGTCTGAGTCCCCACCTGCTTCAAGAAGACCACCATCATTCTGGTACCAAAGAAAACACATGCAACGTGCCTCAGTGACTACTGCCCGGTGGCTCTGATCTCCGTAATCATGAAGTGTTTCATGGTTCGCATCAACTCTAGCCTCCTAGCCTGCCTTACTCCCTTGCAATTTGCCTACCGTCACAACAGGTCCGCAGCGGAAATCGTTCCCCTAGTCCTACAGTCATCCCTGGAACATCTGGATTATAAGCATACCTACGTCAGGCTTCTATTTATCGACTGTAGCTCTACCTTCAACACTATAATCCCAACCAAACTACCCTCAAAACTCCGAGACCTAGATCTCAGCTCTGCCCTCTGCAACTGGATCTTCAGCTTCCTGACTGGCAGACCACAGTCAGTGAAGATAGACAACTGCACCTTCTCGACAATAATCCTCAACCTGGTGCCCTGCAATGGTGCGTACTCAGCTCCCTACTGTACTCCCTGTGTACCCATGTCTGTGTGGCCAAACTTCATATAAACGCCATCTGCTAGTCTGCTGATGACACCATCATTGTCAGCCGGATGTCAAACAATAACGTGTCAGAACTCAGTAAGGAGATACAGTGCTTGATGTTGTGGTGCAAAGATAACAATCTCTCCCTCAATGTCAGCACAACTAAAGAACTGATCATTGACTTCAGAAAGAAAGGAGAGGAACACACCCCTATGGACATCAGTGGAGTTGAGGTGGAAAGGATAGAGAGCAAGAAATTCCTAGGAGTGGCAGTAACCACAATTTGTCCTGGACTTGCTACGTAGATGCGATGGTCAAGAAAACAGGATGTTCCTTAGGATGCTAAGGAAATTCAGCATGCCCATAAGGACCTTCACCAATTTTTACAAATGCACCATAGAAAGCATTCTATCTGGATGCAAAACGATTTGGTATGGCAACTACTCTGCCCAGGACTGGAACAGAAAGTTGTGAACATAGCCCAGACCATCATGGAAGCCAACCTCCCATCAATGGACTCCGTCTACACTTCTCGTTGCTGCAGAAAGGCTGCCAACATCATTGAAGACCCCTCCCACCCCGGGTAATGTTCTTCTCCAACTTCTTCTGTCAGGTAGAAGATGCAGAAGCTTAAACACACACACCAACAGGTTCAAGAACAGCTCCTTCCCCACTGTTATTAAATTGTTGATTGGACCTCTCTAATTTCTGATCTAAGGTCGATCTTGCTTTTGTACACCTCCTGTGCACCCATAACTCTGTCTAAACATCTTATGATCTGTGCATCCTTGTTGGCTATGATCTGCCTGTACTGCAAGGGAAAGGAAACTGTTCACTGTACTCGGGTACATGTGACAATATTAAATCAAATCAAACAAGTGACCTCCTTCATCAATAGTGCACCAATCTGGAGGAAGTGTGTACATAGTAATCAATGCAAACAATCTAATATCCAGCCCATGATGACAGCATTCATACCCTCATCACTGCCACTTAGTCAGTCATCTTGCTGCAGACTATCAGCAGCTATTCCAACTGCTGCATCACCCCATTCTCCCCTTGTCTAGCTGGTGTAGTCTAAAGATGGATCTTCTAGGGCAATGTTGCTTGAAGGTGATCAATAAGGCCTTCTGAGGTCAACAAAATGGAACAACAACAGCCTTCCATCAGCCAAACTGCAGCCACTGGGTTAGAACTTCACAGGAATGTTCGGTTAGGCCAAGGCACCTATAAGACAGGTGCTAAGGGAATGCATCATTGTTGTCAGCAATCACTCACTTACAAATCTGATTGTCCACTTCAGAAATCCCATGTCACTGGTCATGGGTTCTGTAGATTCTTGCATTGTGGATGAAATCAATCCTAGAGCTGCATCTCTGACCAAACATTCTGGGAGGTGGAAGGTTCCTTAAACTTGAGATTGCTGACATTCCTTTCTCCGGTTCCTTTCCCGTACTTCCTTTTGCTGACAGATGTTCTGAAAGAATTCTGTCCCTTCATACAGAAATATCCTCCAAATTGGTTTCTTTTGAACGAGGGTCATTGTTGCATACCTTCAGAGAGCCTTTGAAACATTTTCTTTGTCCTCCTCTCATTCAAGTGCCTTCCTTGAGGTGGGCAAAGATTTGCTTTGGTAATTGAAACTCAGGCACCCTAAGCATGTGGTTGGCCCAGTGGAGTTGGTTTCAGATGATCATGGTTTCAAGGCTGGTGATGTTACTATGCTTGTCCCCTCAGATGTTGTGGACTCACATTCACACACATACACACACTCTTTCACAGACATTCATAACACCCTCCCTCCCACATACAGCCACATGCACACATACACATATAAGTTTGTGGGTGAATTTGTACTTGCAGAATTACATTTTACTTTGCTCAAAAACTGCATGAATCCATGTAAGATTCTGTAAATCGGTTTTTTAGATTAGAATCAGTCTGACCATTGTGGCACGCACTGCTTCACACAGGGAGCTAACACCTTCAATACATTATCTGGGCCGACATGACACCAATTGTTAAAGTTCACTTGAGAATGTAACTTTAAAAACGTTCTGCGGTTTACATATGAAAGAACTGAAACCAATATGTTCATTCTAAACGATGAGAGACTTAACAAACAATCAGGTTTTTTTCAATGTATAATTCCGTTACATCACATTATAAACATTTGCTATAAATTTTACAATCTTATTCTCCACAACCACCTGATGAAGGAGCAGTGCTCTGAAAGCTTCTAAATAAACCTGTTGGACGATAACCTGGTGTTGTGTGATTTTTAACTTTGTACACCCCAGTCCAACACCGGCATCTCCAAATCATGATTCCCAGGAAAGGGAAATGTTCCACATTGGGAGGACTTCTCTATCACTCTTAATGAAGGGATGGACCAGAACTTGACGTAGGGTGGGTTATTAAATGAGTTCAGTCTGCTTGCGCTTGAGGCTGAGACCAGTTCTTTGGTGTACTTCCATGTTGATGAGTTCTTATCTTCGCCTCACTGGGAATGTTGTCTAGCCAGACATGGAGAGCTTTCCTCTCCTTGTCAGTTGGATGATGTGGTCATTCTGTTTGAACCAGTCTTGGCATTTTCTTTGTCTTGTGGCCAATGATTTTGTCAAAACATGAAACAATGTGTTTTTCAGCTCTTTCCAGATTTTAACTGTTTCATTAAAATGAAATTTGTGGTGATGTTGTTGGAAATTTGCTAGTCTGCTAAACGTTTGAAGCTGCTCACCATTCAGTCCTTTTCAGAAGGGTTTCTTCATCTCCAGCTGCTTCTGGTGGTATGTTGTGATAGACGTTGAGGAGCAGACTAGCTGGTGATCTGTCCGACAGTTGTCTGCACTGGTTATTGCTTTGGTAATGAAGACATCCTTTGGATTTTGGGATTGAATGATGATGTGATCAATTGTGTGTCAGTACTTTGACCATGGATGTCTCCAAGCATTGTAAACCTGTATTTTTGGTGGAACCATGATGACTAGCTGGTGTTCCACACATTCTGTGAGTAGGAGAATCTCGTTGGAGTTACAATATCCGAGTCCTTCCTTTCTGATGGTTCCTTTCCAGAGTTCTCCTTTCCAACCCTGGCATTGAAGGGTCCAAGGATAATAATTTTATCTTCCTTCAGGATATTGGTGATGCAGTTGTCCAGAATATAGATTACATGGAATATATGCCTTCTTTGGATTCATCAATGGCATGAGGAATTGGAGCATAGTCACTCATGAACTTTACCTGCTGGTTCTTGGCAAGTTATAGGCGAAGAGTCATGACACAATCATTGATGCTCTGAGATTTGTTGATGAGTTTATTTGTGATGACCAATCCAATTCCATGCATCTTTGGTTGCTGCTTGGATTTTCCTCTCCAGAGGAAGGTGTAAGCACCATTTTCTTCCCTCAGCTGTCCTTCGGCTATTCCCCTGCAGGGCAATGATATCAATGGTGAAGAGCTCAAGTTTATGGGCAACAAAGATGGTTCTTTGTTCTGGACGATTATCTTGCACCTTATCCAGGGGTGTTCAAACTGCAGGTTTTCAGGCTGCAGGTAGATGTGCTCACTACAAGCAATTTTCCAGCCAGGTTGGTGATGGAACAGACTCTTTCTAGGAGACCTTTCTCAGCTCCTTCCTCATGTGGGATGAACAGAGTGGATCCTGAGGAGGATGAATACACCACTCTGCCAAAGAGATAAGTTCAAGAGTTCATGCATAAAGAAAGCTGCTGAAATGCTATCCTGTTCCTATTCTAAGAGTGAAACGACTGAGTCAACTTCCACCACCTATGGCCGGTTAGAAGTTGGGGATTTCCAAATCTCACAATCCTGTCCCTAAAATCTCTCACCAATCACCACAAGGCTTGTATTGAGTGTGTGGGGTTTGAAATCTTCGAAGTAGACATCTTGTGTGGGACATCTTTTAATGAGGGAATGCTGTTGCCTGTAAGCAAATATATTGTTTTTGAAAGAGTGTAGATCCAGTGGCGAGGACCACTTCCATGGCAAGGAAAGCTCTCTGACGGGGGATCTAACTCTTCTGCAACCTTCAGCTGTAGTCACTATCATTGATATCATCTTCTGTCTGGATGACCATTGAGGACTTGTTTTGGATTGTGCTATGTCTGGTTCCTCCCTTCTGACCTCAAGTCATAAACGGCCAGTGAGGATTCCTGATGGTACTGCTTTTGGGAATGTAGAAGTGTGTTAGTTGACTTTTGTGTTGAAAATTGAGTTGCTCGATTGATAAAAATGGCTTGAAATGTTGTGCTCAATGTCTTTCTAGCCTTAACAGTTAGTGTCAGTAAGAAGGTAAGCTGTAAGACTATTACAGTTTGAGGAATTGTGTTCACTGATACCCCAGTTAAAGCTGAGCATGGACAATCCTACTTACACAAGGGTGTTTTGGTGTCCTCCTGTTCCTCAGCTGTTCACCGTATCTGGGTCATTCCACAAAGCAATTACTATCAAATATAACTGCTCAGATATCATGGCTAGACTTGTGCTGTTATCTGTTCATTGCGAAATTGTAAAAATACATTTGAAACAAAGTGCAGCAAAATTACGTTTTGTCATTTTGAGAATGCTTCACATATAATTAAATTTTCTTTTCATGCTTAACACAAATGTACTTAGAGTAATAGTTTTAGCGATTATCAGGCAATAAAGAAGACGTTACTTGTTTTAGTAGTTTCAAGGGAAATTCAGTATTCACAGAATTTAATATTGGCTGTCCCAGTCCTGCCTCCAGACCAGATGTTGAGAGATTCGAGTCTCACAGCTGTCTGTCATTGAATTGATCTGATGATATAATGGTTGAGATCAGTTTTCTGTTGGTTCTCTTTGAAGATTGAGTACACTCTTAAGACAGAACCCTCCACGTGATGAAGGTTAAGAAAATGGGGGAATTGTATTGATCCTAAATGGGCATTGCGATCAATGAGGAAAGAAAACAGATTGAGACAAGTCGATGTGAAAAAGGCAAGTGATAGCAAATGGCACCTTCAGGAGGAGAAAAGTAAATGTGAGAGAACATGAATAAACATTTGGTGAACCTATAAACTGAACTTTTATTCACCATCCCACAAAATGAACAATATTTATTTTTAAATGAATATCCTGATTGGTGAACTAACATTACTATTTATAAACTGATAATGCTGTGTTTGCAATAGAAAACTGAATATTTTGTTAGGGTGAAGCAATTTTGAAGAGGTTTATTCAAATATCTTACTTACTTTTAAAAACTGTCCATTAAATCATGTTGAATAAATTTCTTTAATCAGAATTATTTAATTATAAGTAGTCTATATGTGTGTACACGAGATACGTTTTAGCAAGAGTTTGCTGGAGTTTGTTAGAAATGATTGCAGCTAATCTTAGATAAATGAAATGTGTACTATTCTCAGAACCCAATAACTCTGCAGCTGTATCTTTCAAACCCAAAATAACACAAATGTGGCAGCTCATGTCTTTGTTCAGTGAGACTGAGCCCTTAAATCTGGATATTTGGTGAGGGAATTTTAAGGGTTGCTCTTTCATTAAAATTTTGGTTAGCCTAACTGGAAAAAATAACTGAAGGTTCTTTTCAGTATTAGCTAGTATTGAAAAGCTCATTGAATTGAACTGAATTAAATTGAATTGAATGTATTGTCACATGTACCGAGGCACAGTGAAAAGCTTTGTCTTGTGAGCAATACAGGCAGGTCACAGAGTTAAGGAACATAGATAGTAAATAACAGCAGCAAAAACAAAAACACAGGTACAGGCAAATGTTAAGAGTGTGTGAGTCCATTCAGTATTCTAACAACAGTAGGGTAGAGTAGAGTAGATTAGAGTGGTGCTGGAAAAGCGCAGCAGGTCAGGCAGCATCCGAGGAGCTGGCTGACCTGCTGTGCTTTTCCAGCACCACTCTAATCTAGACTCTGATCTCCAGCATCTGCAGTTGTCACTTTCGTCAAGAATCGAGTAGAGTACCAGCAGTTAATTAACTTTTTTCTGGTTCCTTCAAAAGGGAGCACAGCTTGTGGCAAGAGCCTGGAAGTAGAAGCTTTTAACATGGACAGTCAGTTGTGCTGCAGCTACCACATGATCTGACAGTTGAGAAAACACAGTCACTTTATCACCTCTCATAGACACGGTGGAGTTGGAACTTGATAATCTACCTGCCTGGCCTTGCCAGAAACACACCTTTGGTGGCCGTCAAATCCTGGACTTGGACATGAAGTTTCTGCTTTAGAGGCAGGGAGTCTACACACAGCATCATTGAACCTCAAATTAAGTAATCAGTTTGAACTTCCCTAACCAATAATTGCTGACTCTGCTCACTGAAAACTGAGCTAGTATTAATACAGGAAGGTTAACTGATGCAGAAAATAAGTTTGATGAAGGTGGCTGTTGGAGACTGAATGCAATGAGAATGATCATTTTTAAATCCAGGAATTTGGTAGCAGGCAATTTGGTGAAGTGGGAGAGGAGATGGTTTTCTGTTGTTAAAAGACTGAAATGAACCAAAAAGAAAGGAGCTAGACTCAGGGGCACCTAAGAGCTGGAGACATTCAGTACAAAAGTAGGTAATTGATGAGCTTTGTTTTTATCTTCCTCTAACCTGTAGCAGTACTTTAAACGAGTACTGGGGAGACATAAACTCCACATGACTGTTACAACGTAAAGAGTTGAGCTTCATCATATAACTAGAGATAATTATCAGTCTCCATTTGAGGACTAATTAGTTCAATTTAAATAAAATTAGGATTTCAGGGAAGATGATGTGTTGCTGCTGTAGTTTGTTGGTGCTAGTAGACACCAATATGTTTAAAGGAAGCCACACTGCAGTAAGTGTCTACAGCTTGAGGAACCTCAACAGAGAGTTGATGATCTGGAGTCCAAGTCTAACCCAATTGCAGCTCCAATCCATTAGAGAGAGGGGATGTTACACAGACAATCTGTTTCAGCAGGCAGTCATAGCCCTTAGGCTAGATACTTTGTGTTTGGTCCATGGACCAGGACAAGATATATGTCTGTGGGAGATTCAGGAATGGAGATCCAGAACAAAGTGATGTAGGAGTCTTGGCCTTCGTAACTGCCCAACAGTTTTGTCTTTCCAGCTTGTATAGACATTAACATGGTGAACCTGCAAACTGACCATAACACTATGATGTCGAAAGCCATTTAAGTGGTGTCACAAGACAATGTAGTTATAGTAGGGGACAACATAGTTATGAACTAAAACTCTATCTCTGTAGCTGTGATAATGAGTTCCAACTGGATTCTTGCCTGCTTGATGCCAGGGTTAAGGACATCTCCTCAGAAAAAGAAAGGAATTTGGAATAAGAATCACAGAATCACTGTTGTTTCGGTGGAAAAGAAGTCCATTCAGTCCATTGTGGCTTATCTTCAAATGAGCAATTCACTTAGTGTTAATAACGTGCCCCTTTCTTGGAACCGTACACATCATCCTTTTTAGATGACAGTCTAATTCCCTTTTAAATGTTTCAATTGAATTGACCTCCACTAAGCTTTCAAGCCATGCATTCCAGACTTTCTCCACTTGCTGAGTACAACATATATTACCTCAAAAGGCCTATTCTCTCTTGCCAGTACTTTAAACCAGTTTTTCATCACAGGGAACATCTTCTCCTCATCATTTCTGACCCGGTGTAAGTTTATCAGATTTACTCCTAGCTTTGTGTTCACCAAGAAAATTAATCGTGACTTCTCCACGTTCATTTCATCGCTGATGTGCCTCACCCCTAGAATAACTCCTGTGACTGGTTCCTGTGCTCTTCTCATTGCCTTCATATCCTTCCTATAATGCAGTGCTCTGTATTGGGCGTACTACTCCAGCTGAGAATAGAAAACTGAATATTTTGTTAGGGTGCAGCAATATTATATAATGTTTTCAAGAGGTTTATTCAAGTATCTTACTTACTTTTAAAAACTGTCCATTAAATCATGTTGAATAAATTTCTTTAATCAGAATTATTTAATTATAAGTAGTCTATATGTGTGTACATGAGATACGTTTTAGCAAGAGTTTGCTGGAGTTTGTTAGGAATGATTTCAGCTAATCTTAGATAAATGAAATGTGTACTATCCACAAAACCCAATAACTCTGTAGCTGTATCTTTCAAACCCAAAATAACACAAATGTGGCAGCTCATGTCTTTGTTCAGTGAGACTGAGCCCTTAAATCTGGATATTTGGTGAGGGAATTTTAAGGGTTGCTCTTTCATTAAAACTTTGGTTAGCCTAACTGGAAAAAATAACTGAAGGTTCTTTTCAGTATTAGCTGGTATTGAAAATCTAATTGAATTGAACTAAATTGAATTGAGTTGAATGTATTGTCACATGTACCAAGGCACAGTGAAAAGCTTTGTCTTGTGAGCAATACAGGCAGGTCACATAGTTAAGGAACATAGATAGTAAATAACAGCAGCAAAAACAAAAACACAGGTACAGGCAAATGTTAAGAGTGTGTGAGTCCATTCAGTATTCTAACAACAGTAGGGTAGAGTAGAGTAGATTAGAGTGGTGCTGGAAAAGAACAGCAGGTCAGGCAGCATCTGAGGAGCAGGCTGACCTGCCGTGCTTTTCCAGCACCACTCTAATCTAGACTCTGATCTCCAGCATCTGTAATTCTCACTTTCAAATTTACAGCCGAGAATACAAATTCAATAAGTCCTCTTTGTACTTGTATTCTGTACCCTACCAGTAAAGCATTGAATACAGTATACGTTATTGGCCATGCTCTTAACCAAGCTCTTAGTTATGTTATTCTAGCTATCTTTGTGTTCCATACCATTTAATAGAATTAGAGATGAGCATATATATCTTCACCAAGAAAATAATAAACAAGGTAGGATTGTCTGCTGTAAGAAATATGGACCCATAATAAAATAGGATTTTTCAGTTCAGTATGGGACTCATGTACGGAATAGTGGGAAAAACATTGATTTTTATTTTTTTTGGAAAGGATTCTAAGTGATCTTAACCTGTGCTGTCATCTTCAATGGTTTCTCTGATCTTGCAACTGTTATAGATTTGTACCCAGTACCTCATATTGTTTCCTCTTCCAGCCAAAATTAGCCGCTTCAAATGTCTCTGCATTGAACTTTATCTGCCACCAGTCTGCCAATCTGTTTGTAACCTTTTGAAGTTTTACTTTATCTGCCAACAGTCTGCCAATCTGTTTGTAACCTTTTGAAGTTTTCCTTTATCCTGCTCACATTTCACAATGCTTCCAAGTTTCATATCCACAAATTTAGAAATTGTGCTCTGTATACCAATGTCTAGATCATTAATAACTGAGGAAAAGCAGGAATCCCAACACATATCCCTAGGAAACTTCATTATAATCCTCTCTCCAGCCCGACAAAAAATTATTACCTACAACTCTGTTTCCTGTCACTCAGCCAAATTAGAATCTGCATTGCTGTTATCCCTTTTATTCCATTAGCTTTACTTCACTCACATTTAGTTGCATTAATATAACTACATCAGCTTATCAATCTTGAGTATATCAAAAACACTTTAAATGTAAAATCTCTTTTTCAAAAATGCACATTTCAAAATGCTGTAAAAGTCAGTACCCCAGGGGACATTTTACATGCAGATATGGAAATAAGTTGAGCAGAAGTTCAGGGCTGGGAGGATGGGGAAATATTTAAAGATAATGCTATCTTGAGTGTTGAATGTGGCCAAAGTGGAATTTATTAGTCATTAAATATAAAATGTTGTCTCATTTTCCCACAGCCTAACACTTGTTCCCAGCTTTAGAAGTGCGTGAAATGCATATTGTTATAATTTTGTGAAAAAAAATCTCTCGCCACATTTATGAATATTGATCAGGAAAGAAGAATAATTATGTCATTGTAGCTTTCTTTGTGTTCTATACCATTTAATCAAACTTGAGATAAGAATATATAAGAAAGTAATAAACAAGGTAGGATTGTCTGTTGTACGAAATATGGATCCTTAATAAAATAATATTTTTCAGTTCAGAAAATAATATTTTTGCCTGGAAAGGCATTAGTGACCAAGACAAGATCAAGCTAAAAAGCACAATGTTTGCATCCCCAGTACTGAGGTCATGATCTTCCTGACCTAATATCAGGGAAACTTCTGGCATCCTCTTTGTCCCCTTTTCTATTTGTAGTGTTTATAAAGAGACAGGAAGTGTCCCTCCACATCAAGCAACTTTAAAAGCTAACCTCAGTTTGAACGGGGTACAGAGCGGGATGTGACCTCTCTGACGTCTTCGGTGCTTGTACTGCACAAACTGGTTCAAAAGGTTCAAAGTAGTGATTGGCATTGAGTAGATGAGCACCCTCGAGATATAATACATATCCATGTGTGCTCACTGGCGGCAGCCCTTGTCAGGTGAAAATTCTTTGATAGAAAATGGACCAGGGAAGATGGATGAAGACCAAGGGAAGAGATCCCTAACACTTTCAGTGGAAGATCAGGATGTTGCAATCACACTATGATCTCTCCTTTAAAGAAAGCTTCCCTCAACTGCCATGGATTATACATTCGCCCTTGCTATTTAACTAGTGATCGTCTCTGAACTGTTGCTTCTGATTAATAAATTATAATCCAATTACATGGAACTGCCTATGTTAGCTGTATCTCTGAACTCCACAATCTGATACTGTCAATGTTGTACATAATTGTTCCTCCCACTACAATATGTAAATGAACATTGGGAGTATATTCTCTCTTTGAATTCTAAGATTTGAGCTTGCAGTCTTACTGTGGTTTGAATTGGAACTAAAAGTTTTTGATGGTTGGAGGTGGATGTCATGTTTTCTGGACAACGAGAGAAGGTGATGTTGAACAATAGAAAGTAGAAGCCTGGATTTTCCAAGGCCAGAGAATTTTTCTGCAGCGTGGTCGGGAGTCAGGCATGGGCTGCCTGCAGAATCCTCATTGTAGCACACTCTGAAGGAATTGCCTAATAAATTGAAGATTCCACTGGCGAATTTCCCTACCACTGGAACCCTGTGAGAGTATCCATTTAAAAATCACAGAATTCAGACTGTAGTGAAGTAAGCAGTTGCTCAGAAAACATTAGTCTATTACGCATCTAGTCTAACTACTATTCAGCTGCTCTCACCCCTCCCAATATACCATCTGCTCTCCCAATTATCCCTCCCCCACACTTCTTGAAACCCCCAGATCGTGACGTGACACTTCCTCTACCTCAGGGACACAACCACTCTGTCCCCAGACCCAACAACACTCTCCCCTTTCAGACCTGACAATTCTAGCCCTGCCCTGACTTTCCCTCCATCCATCACTGGATCAGACATCTACTCCTCTGCTGCCAGATCAGGCAAACCTGGCAGCTTCTTGTAATCTACTCCCTGACCTGAAGTTCCTTCCCCTGATGCTGGAGCTGATCCATCTGTACCCTCCTGGGACCTGAGACCCTATTGCAACTCACAGACTAATACCTCCCCTTACACTGCCTTACTCTCCTGTAGCTGAACCTGATGTGTCCCTTCATCCAGCCATGACCTGACATGACACCCAGACTCCACACCCTCACCCTTGCTGTCGCCAATAATGTTTAGGTGAAAATGAGTTCTGCAGATGTTGGAGATTAGAGTTAAGGTTAGAGTGGTGCTGGAAAAGCACAGCAGGTCAGGCAGCATCGAGGAGCAGGAAAATCGACAAAAGCCCTTCATCAGGAATGAGGCTGGGAGCCTCAGGCGTGGAGAATCTTCCTTCCCACCTATCTGCTCCACCCTCCTCTCTGACCTATCACCTTTACCCCCACCTCTATCCATCTATTGCACTCTTAGCTACCTTCTCCCCAGCCCCACTTCCCTCCCATTTATCTCTCCACCCTTGAGGCTCCCAGCCTCATTCCTGATGAAGGGCTTTTGCCCAAAACGTTGATTTTCCTGCTCCTCGGCTGCTGCCTGACCTGCTCTAATCTTGTAGCCAATACCTTTGCCCACCCAACCCACCCTAAACATGCCATCACTTGCTTGTCTGTTGCCACCTTATGGCCTAGCACCTAACCTACATTGCACCTTGACATCTTACCCCTTACCCACCTAGAATCTCCAAGGAGAAAGTGAGGACTGCAGATGCTGGAGATCAGAGCTGAAAATGTGTTGCTGGAAAAGCGCAGCAGGTCAGGCAGCATCCAAGGAGCAGGAGAATCAACGTTTCGGTCATGAGCCTTTCTTCAGGAATGAGGAAAGTGTGTCCAGCAGGCTAAGATAAAAGGTAGGGAGGAGGACTTGGGGGGGGGGGGCGTTGGAAATGCGATAGGTGGAAGGAGGTTAAGGTGAGGATGATAGGCCAGAGTGGGGGTGGGGGCGGAGAGGTCAGGAAGAAGATTGCAGGTTAGGAAGGTGGTGCTGAGTTTGAGGGTTGGGAGTGAGACAAGGTGGTGGGAGGGGAAATGAGGAAACTGGAGAAATCTGAGTTCATCCCTTGTGGTTGGAGGGTTCCTAAGCGGAAGATGAGGCGCTCTTCCTCCAACCGTCGTGTTGCTATGGTCTGGCGATGGAGGAGTTCAAGGACCTACATATCCTTGGTGGAGTGGGAGGGGGTGTTAAAGTGTTGAGCCACGGGGTGGTTGGGTTGGTTGGTCCGGGTGTCTCAGAGGTGTTCTCTGAAATGTTCCGCAAGTAGGTGGCCTGTCTCCCCAATATAGAGGAGGCCACATTGGATGCATCAGATGGCCTCCTTCTTCAAAGACCACAATTTCCCCCCAGACGTGATCGACGATGCTCTCCACTGCATCTCCTCCACTTGCCGCTCCTCCGCCCCTGAGCCCTCCTCTCCAATCACCACCAGGACAGAACCCCACTGGTCCTGACCTACACCCCACCAACCTCCATATACATTGTATCATCCGTCGTCATTTCCGCCACCTCCAAACGGGCCCCACCACCAGGGATATATTTCCCTCCCCTCCCCTATCAGCAGTCCGAAAAGACCACTCCCTCCGTGACTCCCTCGTCAGGTCCACACCTCCCACCAACTCCTGATAGGGGAGGGAAGGGAAATAAATCCCTGGTGGTGGGGTCCGTTTGGAGGTGGCGGAAATGACGACGGATGATATGATGTATATGGAGGTTGGTGGGGTGGTAGGTGAGGACCAGTGGAGTTCTGTCCTGGTGGCGATTGGAGGGGCGGGGCTCAAGGGTGGAGGAGCGGGAAGTAGAGAGCATCGTCGATCATGTCTGGGAGGAAATTGCGGTCTTTGAAGAAGGAGGCCATCTGGTGCACCCAATGTGGCCTCCTCTATATTGGGGAGACAGGCCGCCTACTTGCGGAACGTTTCAGAGAACACCTCTGGGACACCCGGACTAACCAACCCAACCACCCCGTGGCTCAACACTTCAACTCCCCTCCCACTCCACCAAGGACATGCAGGTCCTTGGACTCCTCCATCGCCAGACCATAGCAACATGACGGCTGGAGGAAGAGCGCCTCATCTACTGCCTAGGAACCCTCCAACACAAGGGATGAACTCAGATTTCTCCAGTTTCCTCATTTCCCCTCCCACCACCTTGTCTCAGTCCCAACCCTTGAACTCAGGATCACCTTCCTAACCTGCAATCTTCTTCCTGACCTCTCCGCCCCCACCCCCACTCTAGCCTATCACCCTCACCTTAACCTCCTTCCACCTATCACATTTCCAACGCCCCTCCCCCAAGTCCCTCCTCCCTACCTTTTATCTTAGCCTGCTTGGCACACTTTCCTCAGTCCTGAAGAAGGGCTCATGCCCGAAACATCGATTCTCCTGTTCCTTGGATGCTGCCTGATCTGCTGCGCTTTTCCAGCAACACATTTTCAGCTCCACCTAGAGTCTCACCTAACCGACCCACCTGGCACACTACCACCTACCACCTAATCCTCACACTTACCGTATTCTTTTGCAGAAACTGTCAAAGTGGCTGTCTGAGCTACTGGACCTTGAAATCACAGAATACTTCAACTGACTGCTGTGTAAAAGGAATATTGTTCGCCTTCCTCAATTGTTCTGCACTACAAAAGGACCTGACAGAACTAAACCTCAGCTCTACAATTGTGAAGGAGCCCTGATCAGATTCCCCTGTCAAAATGCAGAACACTTTCTTTACATAGGAAGGAGCAGAATGGCAAATCTGAATGTGATTACTACTCCTTGGAAAATCTGTTCCTTTGTGTATTCCATTTTTAATTTTCTGAATGACTATAGACAAAGAGGAAGACTCGGTATTCTCAACTTATTTTAAACAGTTGCCTGGAATGCAGGCTTCATGGTTGTTCCATTAATGTAGACGCCAGTAATATTTGTGAATTATGAGGCGAGTATTCAGTTTAATTGTTTGTGTAGACTTGGTTGCATCACCATTCTCAGAGGATAGTTGCCTGGACTTTCAAAGTGGGCTCAGATCTCTGACACCCAGATGAATTCTAGGAGCCAACCCTTCTCACAATTTCTAAGACAATAGCCCTTATTCAGTAGGAGGCAAGATGGTATCCAGTTATTGGCACTAAGCATGTCAAGGAGATAGGAGCTGCCATATTGCTCCCAGTGGCAGCAATCTGAGCAAACTCCTTGTAGGACTAGGAGGTCATGTGCAAATGCAATGGTTATGGATGATATCTGAGATACAGTTTGCATCTCAGAGCTCATTGTTCTCTCATGCTTTATTTTGAAACAATCACAAACAAACTTACTTCGGCCCCACAGCAAACTAGACAATTGTGTACCAATGTTCCCAAAGCTGTTCAGGCTCAAATGAGATGATATTAAAAATCGAAGATGTGATTGCATATATCCCTCAACAAGCTCTGTAGGGATCTCAATAGATTGCTATTGAATGGGTTCTCTATTCCCCCCTCTAACCTCACCCCAAGGTTGCTCCTCTGAAAATTCAGAACTCTCCCGGACAGTGTTGTGTGCCACGCTAACCTCTAGGACTGTGACCTTAGCTCCAGCCTGTGCTGCACTCCAACTGCATTCCTCCTCTGACCAGGGTTTGGAAAATTTGGTCTTGTTATCGTGTTTGGAAAAACTTTGTCTGTGTGAGTCTTTGCCAAAGATGGCAAAAGTGAGGACTGCAGATGCTGGAAATCAGAGTGTAGATTACAGTGGTTCTGGAAAAAGCACAGCAGGTCAGGCAGCATCCGAGGAGCAGGAAAATCGACATTTCGGTGATTCCTGATGAAGGGCTTTTGCCCAAAACGTCAATTTTCCTGCTCCTCGGATGCTGGCTGACCTGCTGTGCTTTTCCAGCACCACTCTAATCTAGACTGTATGGGAAGGATATCAGTATGTAGAGATTTTCCTGCTTAATATTATAGAAAGTAAAGTAATTCCTGAAGGTGATGGTTCTTTCTCTTATCTCTTTGATGTCGGTGTGATGATTTGTCTACAAGTTCTCCTTTCTCCAATTGGAAAACTTAGCATTCTTAGCCACATTCAACATCCTGTGAGGTTGCTTTTATTTTAACTAATTATCATCATTGGGACCAAGAACTCACTTTGATCTATTTATTCATAATTCCCACAAGGGAAAGAGAAAAGCAGGCAGCATAACAAACTTGACTTCATGAATAAAGGAACTGCAGTGATTGTAATGAGGATAGCTAGGTAGATCTCTTAGAATATGATTTTCCCGATTGGGGTTGTTAATCTGGTCCAATCAGGGAGTCCTGGCTGACAGATATAAATAGGAATGCCTGGGGCGGCACGGTGGCACAGTGGTTAGCACTGCTGCCGCACAGCGCCAGAGACCCGGGTTCAATTCCCGCCTCAGGCGACTGACTGTGTGGAGTTTGCACATTCTCCCCGTGTCTGCGTGGGTTTCTTCCGGGTGCTCCGGTTTCCTCCCACAGTCCAAAGATGTGCAGGTCAGGTGAATTGGCATGCTAGATTACCTGTAGTGTTCGGTAGGAGTATGGGTGGGTTGCGCTTCAGCGGGGCGGTGTGGACTTGTGGGGCCGAAGGGCCTGTTAAAAAAAAAAGATAAATAGGAATGCCAGGGGTTCTGCTGACTCTGAGAGCTGGCTGTAAGGGAGCTGGATCAGTGTTGGGGACTTGACACATATAAATAGAGGGTGACTTGGGGATGGGACACTGGCCTCTGTGGAGTGAGTTTGTGAATGCAATGGATTGTGATCAGAGGAGGAATTGGGAACTGATCATACAACTTACATGGATTAAAGGGAAATAAATTAGTGTTGATTTGTCATTTCCTTTTAACAGTGAATCTTCATTAAAAGGAGCTCACTGTTTACAATAAGATATTACTGCTTTACTGGGGCGGTAGCAGTGTAACCAACCAAGCAATTAGCTTGTGTTATAATCATGAAATTTTGATATTGCTGATGTTTTAAGAAAGAAGTGCTAGAAGAATATTTCTGCTTTAAAATCCATAACTTGTAAAACTAGAACTTTAAATTAAATTTTGTGAAGTTATTTCAAGATGCAAGTGTTTATGGACAAGACCAAACCCCCTCAAAACATCAAGGAAATAGACTAGACCCTAATGTTTTCTTATTTTAAAGGCAAGTGCCTGGCGTTGTGCTCTGATGCAATTCGATTGGTCAAACTACCAGATCTAAGGCAAAGTACACTTTATTCATACACTATAGTTAAACTACAGCAAAAGAAAGAAGTGGAATAACTTAACTCTATTTGATAACTGAACAGAATAACAGATTATTATGACTAAACAGCAATTGTTCCAATGTGCTAACATCCCATAAACACACCCTTGGCAAAGGCAAATTCAGTAAAATAGATTGTCTCGCATGCAAGTCTCACAGCAGAAGGAGAAACCAAGCTTTTAGCTGTGGCAAAGAGAGAGAGAGAGAGGGAGACAGAGGGATATAGCATCTTTCAAAACCACAACAGCTAAAAACTATTTAGTAAAGCTAAAATCCTGGTTCTGTGGGAATTTTACTCCACCCATTCAGATTGCTGCTATTGTTCCAACTTGGAAAAAAAAGGCCTCACAAGCTGTTTACTTTATTGGCTTGAAGCAGACAGCTCAACATCTCTGACTCAACCTTTCTTCTTTAAGTATCCAGGACAAAATACACCTCTTAAAGCTATAGTATCATCACCGAGGTCAGAGCAAACAATCTATTACTTAACCCTGATTCAAGGTGGATTAAACTGTTTTATCTCAGCGTCAGTCACAGCGTAGAGATCTGGTATTCTTTTAGTGCTTGGATAATGCAATGAGTCCTTTTAAAGGTGTGAGAATTCTGATTTTCTGGGTGAACATTAAACAGAAAAGGATTAACTCACAATAATGAACTTTTTTGCCAAGTGGGATGATGACTTGTTTAAACTTGATTGAGCAGCTATTTTTCTTTGGCTGTGATAGACAGATTGTGAAAGTCATTTTGTGCAGACAGCCTACGAAGAACTCACAAGTATCAGTAAGAAGGGCTCTCAATCAAAGGTAGCACAAGGAGAAGGGTATAGAGAAATCAACTTCTATTCTACCAACAAAAAGTGCAAGAAATTTATAAGTGCTTTAACTGCAGAACTAGTGAAGTGCAGGAAACTTCTCTCTCTCTTTCCCAAGTCTTGCTGACCTGCTGACTCTACCTGGACAGGCAAATTCTGATTACTCAACCAGGAAAGAAAATTCAGCTGCTTTATCTGACTTCACATTTTAATCCCTTCACTTCAGAAAAATAAACTTCAAGAAGCCAGGCCTGCAATGATCATGGAAACTGATTTTATGATCAGACTTGAAAGTGTCTTTAATCCTGAGTTACATCTAATCTTTATAAATGTAGCTTTAGTGAATAATCTTATCACTTTTACTTGAATATTTAAAGCAGTAGTTTTGCAATAAACCAAAATTTTATTTTGTTTAAAGCATAAAACTGTATAGCTGGTTATTTTCAAATTGAAACTTTAAGAAAGTAAATGGGAACTACAAATGAGTTTTTACATATTCCTAGTTCATAGATACTTTGATCACATGGCTGTAGTCATGATACTATAGATAGGCAGAGGTGGGTACTGCAGATGCTGGAGATTAGAGTGGTGCTGGAAAAGCACTGCAGGTCAGGAAAACCCTGATGAAGGGCTTTTGCCTGAATCATTGATTTTCCTGCTCCTTGGATGCTGCCTGACCTGCTGTGCTTTTCCAGCACCACTCTAATCTTGACTCATGATACTAGGTAGGCAGCAGCTAGTCTGCAAACTAGGCAGTTATTGAACAGATAGCTGCCTATTTAACTTGGGGCAACTTACATTACTCTGTTCCCACAAGAGTTGCAGGTCCAAAGCAAGCAGTGTCAAGTCCTGCAATCCACGAGAAAGAGGAGGTTCTAGATCAGCCTGGGCATCACAGTGGCCACTTCATCACAGATAATGAGACAGGAATGTGGATGCAAGTGGGTCATTGCTCTTAAAGGTGACCATTAGGGAGCCCTTCCTGAATACAAGTGTTTGTGTTCCTGTATTCTCTGCTGCAAATGCATCAATCTGACAACAGTTAGTTCCAGATGCTCACATTTTGAGGGACAAAACCCTTTGATCTTTCTCTGCTTTCACCCAGGTCAACCACCAGAACAGAGAATACCCCTGCTCCATTATATCTTCGTTGGGCAGGCCCTCTGCTGTACCAGGTTGTACAAGATGTAGCAAGCCAGCATGGTTTGGAATGCTCTCTCGGAAACATTAAAAGGGTAACAGAATGATGCAGGCATCTGAATCTTACCTTCAGGAGGCCCATGGTTTGCTCAATGGTGGCTCAGGTTGTCACATGACTGGTCTAGTATTATTTCACTGTGAATGAGTCAGGGTCAGCCGCTCTCTTATTAATGGGATCTCTTTGCCAAGAGTAAAGAATTCTGATACATGGGAGTGCTTGAGTAGGTCAGTGTTGCTACATTGTATGCCAAGAACTTCACACATACAGTTGTAGTATTGGTCACAGATCAATTGTTCAAGGTACATTGTATTTGATGAACTGGTGGGATCAATAAAGAGAGATTGAGGACTCTGGGTCTAAATTCAATGCAGTTGGTAAGAATGTGAAGTGTTTCCTGAAACATTTAAAATTCTGACAGGATTTGACAGGGTGGATGCAGGCTGAGAACAATTGGTTGAGCACAGGAGATTCCGTCAGAATGGCCAGTTAGAACTGAGATGAGGAGGAATTTCTTTGCTCAAGGTGGTGGAAGTCTGTACACTAGAGGGCAGAGGAGACTTAGTCATTGAATACATTCAAGACAGAGATCGATAGATTTCTAGATATTGAAGACATCAAGGGGTATGAGGATAATGTAGGAAAATGGTATTGAAATAGAAGGTCAGTCATGGTCTAGTTGAATTGTGCAGCAAACTGAGGGCCTGCTTCTATTGTCATCTCAGAATTAAATTGTTTCTGCTTCTATTTCCCATGTATATATATATATATATATATATATATATAATCATCACCCTTTGACAAACATTGTCATGACAGTCGCTGGAATCTTCCTTATCAATATCCTGGAGCTTCAGTACCAGAAACTGAACTAAATGCTGTGGCTACAAAAGCAGATAGAAGGCCATGAATTCTGAGTTGAGTAACTCACCTCCTGACTCAGCAAATCAGAAAACCACAAGCTGCATGTCAGAAGATTGATGGGATATTTACTCCCTCAGCCAGTGACAGCTTTACATTTGGTAGTCAGATCCTCTCCTTCAAAAATCTGTGGGCCCTCTGATTGCATAGCAACCTCAGGAAAATGCTCACTGACCTTAGTCAAGTCATACATTAATGGATATGTAAGCATAGAAACAGATCCTTCAGTCCAACTCATCCATGCTGACCAGACATCCCAACCTAATCTTATCTCATTTGCCAGCACTTGGCCCATTTCCCTCTAAACCTTTCCTATTCATATACCCATCCAGATGCCTTTTAAATGTTGTGATTGTACCAGCCCCAACCACTTCCTTTGACAGCTCATTCGATACATGCATCACCCTTTGCGTGTAAAGGTTGCCTGTTAAGTCCCTTTTAAATCTTTCCGCTCTCACCCTAAACCTATGTCCTCTAGTTCTGGACTCTCCCACTCCAGGGAAAAGACCTTGTCTACTTATCTTATCCGTGCCTCTCATGATTTTACAAACTTCCGTAAGGTCACCCCTCAGCCTCTGACACACCAGGGAAAACACTCCCAGTCTATTCAGCCTCTCCCTATACCTCAAACCCTCCAACCTTGGCAATATCCTTGTAAATCTTTCCTGAATAGGATGGCAAACCCGGTGAGAGTGTTTTTATTAGTCACATGGGGAAGGCAGAGTGGTGTCATGACCTGGAAATGATCCAAACCCTGGCTTACAATCTAAGAGCAGAAAATTTCACTGAAAGCGCCCAGCTAACATCACCTTCTTTACATGACTTGTCCACCATCTACAAGGCACAAGTCAGGGTGTGATGGAATACTCTCTACTTGCCTGGATGGGTGCGGCTCCAATAACACTCTAGAAACTTGACACCATCAGGGCTAAGCAACTCACATGGTTGGCAACATATCCTCAAACATCTACTCCCTGAACTCCCCATGCTCAATAGCAACAAAGTGTACATCTATATGATGAACTGCACAAATTCGCCAAGTCTCCTGAGAAACCACCTTCCAAATGAATGACCACTGCAGCATGTACATGGAAACACTCCACCTGCAAGCTCCCCTCCAAGCTAATCATCATCTTTAATTAGAAGTATATTGCTGTTCCTTCAGTGTTGTTGGGTCAAAACCTGGAACTCCCTCCCTAAGTCATTGAAGGTCAATCACAGACATTGATGTAGAGGTTCATGTAGACAGCTTATCACCACCTTGCGAAGGTCAACTATGGACGGGCAATAGATGGCATGGTGGGATTGTCTTGTGAGCAAAGGTTAAACAGGTTAACACTTTGCTGACTGGAAATTAGGAGAATGAGACTTGATCTCATTAAAATACAAAGGACTGATAAGGTGCTTGACGGGGTAAATGTTGAGAGGATGTTTCCTCTCATGGGAGAATCTAAGATCATCGTCCCAGAATTAAGGGGAACCAGTTTAATTCTGAGATGAGAGGGAATTTCATCTCTCAGAGGATTATGAGTCTTTGGAACTCATTGCCACAGAAAACTGTAGGGAAGAGTCCTTGAGTATTTTTGAGATAGATTCTGGATCAGTAGTGGAATCAAGGGTTATAGGGAAAAGGTAAGAAAATGGATGTGAGGAATGTCAGGTCAGCCATGATCCAACTGAATGATGGAGGAGGCTTGAGGGGCTGAATTGTCTGCTCCTGTCCCTGTTTCTTAAGGTCTTATTGTCTTAAATGCTAATCCAACCAGCGATTCCCACCCTCCATGAGTGAATAAAATAAATCAACGTGAGCAGTACAACTAGGCAAAAGTGAGGACTGCAGATGCTGGAAATCAGAGTCTAGATTAGAGTGGTGCTGGAAAAGCACAGCAGGTCAGGAAGCATCTGAGGAGCAGGAATGAAGCTTCATTCCGGATGAAGGGCTTTTGCCTGAAATATCAATGTTTCTGCTCATTAGATGCTGCCTGACCTGCTGTGCTTTTCCAGCACCACACTAATCTAGACTCTGATTTCCAGCATCTGCAGTCCTCACTTTTGCCTAGTTGATTTTAACTTTACTGTGAATCCTCTTGCGAGGATGCCTGCCCTGAAGAAGTTCTCCTCCTCTCTCTACAAGAATCTCAGTGAGTCTCTCTCTCTCTCACTGCAACCCCCAGGTCATCTCCTCTGCCCTGAAGCTCTTCAACCATGTACTGAAACAGACCCACTACCACAGCCACATCTGCTCCTCAGTGCTTGCCTTTGCAGCCAACTGATCCCACATGGACTCCGAACTACACTCAAATCAACACAGTTTGGATCCGAACAGGACAACCAGTACAGACTACAGATTCAAAACCACCAGAAATGGTTCTCCTTCAGGATCCTCAGCTCCACGCTTGCAGCAATGTACTGGCACCTAACCTCTCTACAGTCAGCCCTGCCTCAACTGAGGGCCACACTCTCTCAAAACTGCAAAGGACCCCTCCTCTACTATATCCTAAGAAGAATCCATACTCTCAACAAACAGTATTTCAATATCATCTCAAACAACAAAAACTGTAAGTACAACAAACTTTTATGTACCCACCTCCATAACCAGCGCTCCTCAAACACTCCAGAAGGTTTCCCTGGCCTCCGTGAACAATACAATTGCCTGCTGTACATTCCTATCTGTCCAGAATCCATTTTAGCTGTACCCTCATGAAACATACAAACCTAATCTCCTCAAAAATGCTCTGTTTATTTATTTTGTGCATGTTGTTTGCAGATATTGTCACAGATTGACCATGAACTGGCTCATTTACCCATTTCTATCACAAAGGCAGTGAAGGTAATAAAAGCCACAGAACGGGAACTCCTGTGAACAAGTCATAAAACATGATGGATACAGTAATGTGAAATCTATGGCTCAGATTCCCAGCTTGAAGACAGAATGTGACAGATGATTTCTTTTCTGGAATGGAACTAGGGTAGCTGTGGTGGCAGTAGCATAAATTATGTGTGCAATGGTATAAAGATGTGAATTTTCCAATCTATGGAGGTCGTATAAACAAGTGCAATTATTGCCCCGAATGATTGGGTGATCATATTTTTCATATTGAATTGGTTTGAGCTTCACTCATCTTCAGTGATGCTACTTGATGTACTACAATAGTTGAATAGAAATAAGTTAGAGATTCAAATGCATGAAAAGAAACAAAATCTGTGGATGTAAACATGAATAGCTGTGAAAGCTGCTCAATCTTGTCAAACCTCCTGAGTGAAACTTTTATTCTGAGATAATTATGTTTTTGGATAATGTTTATTTTCCATTATATTCTGCCCTGACAGTTCATGATAATAAATTTGCTTTTATGTGCAAAGACTTTCAAGTCAGAACAATGATAAATTGTACATCTACCTATTTATACCAGAAGGATTCATGTACAAACTGGAAAAGGTTATTTCATAATTAAAACTTGAAATAAATTATCACAACAGACTCTGCATTTCAACAATGTGACACAATTCTCACCAATAACATGATCTGATAATAAAAGACTATAGAATAGTTTATTACTTTACTATCTAGTTGTAAAACTGTAGAACTGCCTTAATTTTATCTACACTGAAATCACCAGACTTGAACTTTGGTGGGTTCAATAATGGGTAATTGATACACGGCACCAGTCATTCACTACGTGACAAGTTTGAAATATATCTCCTATTTATTTCAAGTTCAGTACAGAAATGTTTCATGATGAGCTCCTTTAATGACAAAGGAAATGGTATATACAGGTAAAATCCCAGAAGTTGGCCTAAATGAAAGTAATTCATTGATCAGGAAGTCAATTTCAGCCTTTTGTTTAATCTCCAAAGGTTACCAGCAAATAATTTAATATTTGACATCATCTTATATATCCACATGTCATAATACATAAAAATCTCATTTTCTGCTTGAGTAAAATTCTTCCATTTTGTCAATTTGAGACTGAGTGGCAGTTAGAACAATGTTGTGTATCCCATAGCTCATTGATGTGTTCTAAAATTCATATCAAAGGGCACATTACTTTTTTATGCTTAAGGCTTTCAGTTCTGAATGGAATTATGGCTACTTTGGGGGAAGAATTCTCTGATTGCACAAAAGGTAGGGAGTTGGCCCATTTTGGCCTGTGGCATCTCTTTGAAAGAGTTGTCTAATTAGTTCTCCTATCCTATTCCTTCCCTGTAACTCTGCAAATTCTTCTTTGCAAATATATGTACCATTCCTTTTTGAATTTTTTTATTTGCCTACCGTGAAATGGAGCATTAATTTAGTTAATGGACAAGAGTCCATTGCCGAGAACCTAGCTGCATGACTCCACGTTAATAAGAGCTCTTCATATAGTTAGCACACATTCAATAATTTAAATATCTTGGCAGTGTTTGAGCAATGGAATCTTAGAATTGTTACAACACAGAAGGAGGCAATTTGGCTTGTCAAATGTGTGCTGATTCTCCCACAAGAACAGCCTGTGTCATTTTCCTGGATTCCCTGGATGCCTTTTCCTTTTCAGATAATGACTCAATTCCTTTTACGAACACCTCAGTTGACCCTTCCTCTGCCACACTCTCAGGCAGTGCCACCATTGCTTTCTTTTGCCAGCTACCTTCAATCTGTATCCTCTTGTTCTTAATCTTTCCACTTTAGCTGATGTTTTATCCTGATCTGCAGCATGAAAGCTGCTCAGGGTTTTGATCATCTCTGACATTTCTTCTCTCAAGCTTCTCTTCTCTAGGGTAAATAGTCCCAACTGCTCCAGTCTGTCTCCATTATGCAAATTCCCCATTTCTGGAAACAGTCTTATAAATATTTTCTGAACTCTCCATAATGCCTTCACATGTTTCCTAAAATGTGGCACCATAGGGTTCGGGTTCGTGATTAGTAATTTGCTGTCTTTAGATGTTTCGAAGTACCCCCAGATTCCTGGTTCTGACACTGAACTTATTCAGGAATGTGAAATGAAGAAGGCAGTAGACAGGTGTTTCAGGGCAAAAGAATTTCTGCGTTTATTAAAATACTTAAGGTAAGTATAATGCAAGAAAAAAAGACAAATATAGTAAACAGTGAAATTGACACAGTCAATTATACAGACGGCAGTAATTAAATAAACTATGAAACTATCTACCTGCAACTCCACTTTCAAAGAGCTATGAACCTGCACTCCAAGGTCTCTTTGTTCAGCAACAATCCCTCAGACCTTACCATTTAGTGTATATGTCCTGCTAAGATTTGCTTTCCCAAAATGCAACACCTCACGTTTATCTGAATTAAACTCCATCTGCTATTTCTCAGCCCATTGGCCCATCTGGTCAAGATCCTGTTGTAATCTGAGGTAACCCTCTTCGCTGTCCACTCCACCTCCAATTTTGGTGTCATCTGTAAACTTACTAACTGTACCTCTTATGCTCGCATCCAAATCATTTATGTGAATAACAAAAAGTAGAGGATCCAGCATCGATCCTTGTGGCACTCCACTGGTTATAGGCCTCCACAACCTTCCTCCACCACCCTCTGTCTTCTACCTTTGAGCTAGTTCTGTATCCAAATGGCTAGTTCTTCCTCTATTCCATGAGATCTAACCTTACTAACCAGTCTCCCATGGAGAAACTTGTCGAACGCCTTACTGAAGTCCATATAGATTACATCTACCACTCTGCCCTCATCAATCCTCTTTGTTACTTCTTCAAATAACTCAATCAAGTTTGTGAGACATGATTTCCCACACACAAAGCCATGTTAACTATCCCTAATCAGTCCTTACCTTTCCAAACACATGTACATCCTGTCCCTCAGGATTCCCTCCAATAACCTACCCACCATTGAGGTCAGGCTCACTGGTCTATAGTTCCCTGGCTTGTCCTTACCACCCTTCTTAAACAGTGGCACCATATTAGCCAACCTCCGGTTTTCCGGCACCTCACCTGTGACTATCGATAATAGAAATATCTCAGTAAGAGGTCCAGCAATCACTTCTCTAGTTTTCCACAGAGTTCTCGGGTCCATCTGATCAGGTCCATAAGACCATAAGACCATAAGACATAGGAGTGGAAGTAAGGCCATTCGGCCCATCGAGTCCACTCCGCCATTCAATCATGGCTGATTGGCATTTCAACTCCACTTACCCGCATTCTCCCCGTAGCCCTTAATTCCATGTGACATCAAGAATTTATCAATCTCTGCCTTGAAGACATTTAGCATCCCAGCCTCCACTGCACTCTGCGGCAATGAATTCCACAGGCCCACCACTCTCTGGCTGAAGAAATGTCTCTGCATTTCTGTTCTGAATTTACCCCCTCTAATTCTAAGGCTGTGTCCACGGGTCCTAGTCTCCTCACCTAATGGAAACAATTTCCTAGCATCCACCCTTTCCAAGCCATGTATTATCTATTAAGTCTCCCCTTAATCTTCTAAACGCCAATGAATACAATCCCAGGATCCTCAGCAGTTCCTCATATGTTAGACCTCCCATTCCAGGGATCATCCGTGTGAATCTCTGCTGGACATGCTCCAGTGCCAGTATGTGCTTCCTGAGGTGTGGGGACCAAAACTGGACACAGTACTCCAAATGGGGCCTAACCAGAGCTTTACAAAGTCTCAGTAGCACAACGGTGCTTTTATATTCCAACCCTCTTGAGATAAATGACAACATTGCATTCGCTTTCTTAATCACGGACTCAACCTGCATGTTTATCTTTAGAGAATCCTCGACTAGCACTCCCAGATCCCTTTGTACTTAGGCTTTACGAATTTTCTCACCATTTAGAAAGTAATCCATGCTTGTATTCTTTTTTCCAAAGTGCAAGACCTCGCATTTGCTCACATTGAATTCCATCAGCCATTTCCTGGACCACTCTCCCAAACTGTCTAGATCCTTCTGCAGCCTCCCCACTTCCTCAGTACTACCTGCCTGTCCACCTAACTTCGTATCATCGGCAAACTTCGCTAGAATGCCCCAGTCCCTTCATCCAGATCATTAATATATAATGTGAACAGCTGCGGCCCCAACACTGAACCCTGCGGGACACCACTTGTCACCGGCTGCTATTCCGAAAAAGAACCTTTTATCCCAACTCTCTGCCTTCTGTCAGGCAGCCAATTCTCAATCCATACCGGTAGCTCACCTCGGACACCATGGGCCCTGACCTTGCTCAGCAGCCTCCCGTATGGCACCTTATCAAAGGCCTTTTGGAAGTCTAGGTAGACCACATCCACTGGGTTTCCCTGGTCTAACCTACATGTCACCTCTTCAAAGAATTCTAACAGGTTTGTCAGGCACAACCTCCCCTTACTAAATCCATGTTGACTTGTTCTAATCCGACCCTACTCCTCCAAGAATTTAGAAACCTCATCCTTAATGATGGATTCTAGAATTTTACCAACAATCGAGGTTAGGCTAATTGGCCTATAATTTTCCATCTTTCGTCTTGATCCTTTCTTGAACAAGGGGGTTACAACAGCGATCTTCCAATCATCTGGGACTTTCCCTGACTCCAGTGACTTTTGAAAGATCTCAACCAACGCCTCCGCTATTTCCTCAGTCACCTCCCTCAGACCTCTAGGATGTAGCCCATCGGGGCCAGGAGATTTATCAATTCTGAGACCTTTTAGCTTTTCTAGCACTTTCTCTTTTGTAATGGCAACCATACTCAACTCAGCCCTGACTCCCTTTAATTGTTGGGATGGGGGTTTATCCACCTTTACCCATTTCAAGACATACAGCACTTCCTCCTCTGTAATCTGGACATTTTGGAAGATGTCACCATCTATTTCCCTACAGTCTATATCTTCCATATCCTTTTCCACAGTAAATCCTGAGTTGAGGTGTGATTTGGATTTTTGGGTTGAACAATGGTTCCAGACAGCCATCTCTGTGCCCGTGTATTTTTCCCCGAGCTCAGCCCAGCTGCCACCCTTTCTTTTAAAAGTTGTGAAAAATCCAGGGTTTTGGTTCAGTTTTTTGGGCGATGGGGATTTTTTGCCATTCCTACAGGCACCCAGAATGGGACACAATACTTCAGTAGTGGCCAGATCAGCATTTTATATAGATTTAACATAACATCTTAATATTACACTTTATGCTCCTCTTGATAAAACCCAAGATACCAGGTGCTTTATTGGAAAAGGTATCAACCTGTTCTGCCACCTTCAGTGGCACACATAAGTTACAGTCTCTCTGCATGCACTTTAGAATTTTATGTTTTATATTGTGTGAATTGCTTCACACTTCTCTATATTAACTTTAATCTTTCATTTCTCCACCTATTCTACCAACCTATCGATATTCCTTTAAAGTTCAACATCACTTACCTTGTGGTTCACACTTACAACTTCTGTGTTGTCTGCAAATTTTGGAATAGTGCCCTATTTATCAAGTTCTATATCAGCAGAACAGGTATCCTAATGCCTGAGGAATTCAATACTAACTTTCCAACATTCTGAAAGGCATCCAATAAACACTACTCTCTATTTCCTACCCCTCAGTCAATTTTGTATCCAAAATTGCTTCTGTCCTTTATACTCCATGATTTCTATCTTTGCTCACAAAGTTTCTCAACATTTCATCAAATGCATTTTGCTTTATACACAGCAGCAACAATGCTACTTTCAACAGTCCCTTGATACCTCACCAAACGTAACAAATAGGTTAGTTGAAAATGATCTTCCTGTTACAAATCTATACTGGCTTTCCTTAATTAACCCATAATACCCAAGTGTTGATTATTAGGGACTGCTTAGTTAGTTTTGAATCAGCTTTATTAGGGTTACATTTTAAATCAAGATAACTAATAAAATAGGAAAATACTTCAAATAAGAAATGTATTATAAGTGTTCAAATTTTATTTTTGCATTTGATCTTAAAGACCATGAGCCTGAATTACTTTGGCCTTCTTCTGTGTTAATCAGCTGAAGATTCATAACATGGTTTTTCTTCCTGAGGGGAACCTGATATTTTCAGTATGATATAAACTGAAATGGAGGCAATTTAATTATAACAAGTTGGATCTGTTTGAAATGCATCATGTTTGAACCTGAATTCCATAGTGCTTCGTCGTCCAATGTAATTTATCCAAATGCATTATATAACCCATTCATTTTGCATATTAGTTAACCAACTATTGGATAGATCCAGTTAGCACAGTGGAGTATGTATTACCGATATAAATGATGTTGAGTGTTTATTTTATGGTTTGCCAAAAGCAATGGAATGATCTTAATCTGCAGGCTCAGGTGTAGCAGTTGCAACATTTTCTGTCAATTCTTTTTAACGGTATGAATATTTCTCATGAAAACCATGTTCAAAAGGTTTGCACATGACCAACCATCTATTATTCAAAATGTCAATATGTTCAACATGATGGCGACAAAGTGAAATTTTCATGGTCTGTGTTTACAAGAACAACAATGGTTTATAAAATCTGATGAACCATGAACTTCCTCCTGAAGGGATTATGCATTTTCTCATGTTCCCAAATGAATAGTCAGTCTAAGTCTCAAAAGGGTCTATGGCAATAAAACTCATCTTACATGTACATAAGCTGAGGTATTGTTGACATTCTAATTAATTGCACTCTCAATGTGACATTACTTAGTGAAAAATATATAAGGCTGAGTTAGAACACCGTACTCAGTATTGTTGTAGGAAAAAACTATCAAATCTGTAGAGCGTGCAGCACTTGTTTGCCAGAATGATTTCAATGACGAACAACCTCAGTTATGGAGATACTAGGATTATTTTCCTTGAAACAGACAAGACCAAATGATGATTAAATGGAGATTTTAAATGATAGATAATTTTGATATGATGAATATTTTGTCCATATGGTGAGACAGTGATGAATGATCACTGGTATGTAATTATCACAGAGAGTGTGAGAAAACTACATTTATGCAGAGATTTGTTAGGGCTACACTTAGAAACATTTTGCTACATCTAGAAACTTGCTTGGAAGTGTAAAGCTGTTGTAAAAGCTAATGATATCTTTGGTAATGAATAGAATCAAAGTTTTGCCACCTATCAAATTGCTGTAGACGTTAAAACAAAGCCCACCACCTATTTTCTTTTGCAAAGGACCTAATGCCTGTTTGATGTCTCATTTCTCAAATGAGGTGTGAAAATTTCCATCGTTCCCCTCTTCCATTGAGTCATGGGTTAAGATTTACTGATAAGGTCAAGGGCCCAAATTTGATTAAGTCTTAGACTTCTGGTTTGAGGAATGGGCTTACAGTTTGCGGATCATCCTGCGTTCAAAAATAGGCCTGCACTTCAGCAAAAATGCCATTTTTATTCAGGCTGTATGGATAAGTGCTGATCTATAGATCACAAATATCAATACCTGTGTTTGGACGTTTGGCTGATGATGGAGTGAGGATTGTTCAAATTTGTTGCATAGTAAATCCAATATAGTTTGACAGAACTGATCTCCCAAAGACTGCTTATTAATTTCAATACAATACAAAGAAATCAGTGATTCATTAATTATAAAAAAAATCAAATTTAATAGTCATTTCATGCAATTGCTCTGACCAATTTGAGTTCTCTTAACATATCGATGAAGTCCAATTAACTGGCAATGTAGCTATTTTTGTTTGTGTTGAAGGCACAGGATTTTTACTCGAATCCAAATATAATCAATCATGCGAATGTATTAGAATCTTCTAGTATAAATTCCCTATTAATGATTCAGTGGGATTTGTTGCTAGCAATGTTTAAAAGGTGGCTGAACAGATCATCATACTGAGATAAATTTACATATTTTTGCAATAGAAATGAAGTAAATATGTAATTATAATGATTTCTCTGCAGAGTTAACTAATCAGTATTCACATCTACAGATACTAGCAAACTGCAGGTTCATTCTTCCAATAATGTGCAATCCCATATCTGATGAAAAATAGCCCCACAGTCCAAAACACAGAGTTTTTATTGAAGTTTTTCCCCCATGTAAACCAAAAATCTTTTCCTTCATTATATCAGGTGTAATATACTCAATAGGACTCTAATAAAACACAGAAAATTGCTGTTGTCATCCTTTTCTCTTTCAACTACTGTTGTTTGATCTAGAAATTATAAATTTGATTACATGGGTAAAATAGATTAAAATATATCCAATCAAGTGGGTAAACTGCTGATCGAGAGATTTTCCAACCACCATATTAATATAGGCATCAAAAAAGACATCTAAGCACATATCTAAAACAGCCACATTTTTATTTCATATAAAAAGGACCTCATGATTGATATTATCAAACCAAAACTTACATAAAAGAGAAAGAAAGAACCTGAAAATGTCACCTGTGCATATAATGATAATTTCAGGTGATTTCAAAGGTTTAATTTTAATTACATGTCATTTTAACTCATCAATTTATGTCTGCTATATAATTCCCAATTTATTGATTATCATCATGTCTGTATGATTAAAATTTGTCACGTTGTAATCCCAGCTACTGGTAATTTGTGAGAAGTCAGATCCTAGAATGAAATTTAGCTTGGTAATTCATAAGTTTAATTCTTGCAATTTAATTATCTTGGTGGTCAGTCACTGAACATATTTACACGAGGCTGCCAATATGTTTTTAACAAAACAGCATTGGTTTATCACACAAAAGAAAAATATCAGAGAAATGTAAAAATCTCACTTTAACAGCAATAAGAACAATTGCTTTCCAGCATTTTCCTTTACAGATGCTCAATTCCAATGAAGTATCACACCTATTTTCACTGTTCTTTTCATTCAACTGACAAAGTCACAAGCATTCCCTATCAATGAATTCCTGCACATTCACAAGATGTGATTCCCTCAGTTACTGCCTCTGTCCTAGATACACAGGCTCAAGTTATTGAACTCCAAACAAACCTCACAGCTTTTCCCAACTCTGTCTTCTTGGACTACTAAGTCAGCTGAATACTTTGTTCCAGTTCTGATGGCCTGCCTCAAACAAACTGTCATCCTGCTGGTGTCATTAGAAACATGTGAATACACTGGGACTTCATCTGTGTTGTTTAGATTCATTTTAGACCTTCTATGCTTCACCCTGTCATTCTCTCACCTGTTTCCATGCAAAGACATGTCACCCCCATCATGGTCCCTCATGTTAACTCACGGCATATGACCCATTCATTTTTACTATCCATTGCCTTCAGCTGTTTCTTCAGTAAATGATATTGACTGAAGATGAAGACTGGCATCTGTGAGACTGGGAACCTCCCAGAAGTGATGTTGAAGCATTCACTTGGCACTTCTGCCTGAAAGTGGCTGCAAATGCTTCAACTTTATCTTTCCCACCGATCGCTGGGGTTACCCCCTCATTGAAGCTGAGGATATTAGAGTTTAGATCTAATCTGTTGGATCTAGGATGATGCATTTGTCCCCAGCAGACAATGATTTTACTTATTGGCCAAATTTGGAGCAACAACAACAGTTTGTATTCATATAAGATCTTTAATGCAGTTCAATATCCAAGGTCACTTCATAGAGACACACAGCAATGAACATTTGACACTGAGACTTGTCAGGAAATATTTGGATTGGTGATGAAAACCTTGGTCAAAGAGTTATGTTTTGAGGAGGGTCTTTAAGGGAGAAAAGGTGGATGGTCAGCATGGTGGCTCAGCGGTTAGCTCTACTGCCTCACAGTGCCAGGCACCTGAGTTCAATTCTTGGGTGACTGTCAATACAGAGTTTGCACATTCTTCCTGTGTCTGTGTAGATTACCTTCGGTTTCTCCGGTTTCCTCCCACAATCCAAAGGTGCGTTTGGCCATTAGAAATTGCCCCATATTGTCCAGGGATATGCAGTCTAAGTGAATTAGCCATGGGAAATGTGGGTTTACAGGGATAAGGTAAGGTTTGGGTCTGGACTGTTTAGAGGGTCGATGTGGACTCAATGGGTCAAATATCCTGCTTCCACACTGCAGGGAATCTATGATTGATGGTCAAGGGTTATTGAACTCCCAGCTTTGTCAGCTGATGGCATGGCTTCCAATGGTGGAGAGAAGTAGATTAAAGATGTGTCAGAGAACTTGAAAGGATTTAGGGCTGCAAGACCTGTGGGCGTTCCAGAGAAGGGGACGGATGAGCCTATAGATATCCCAGGTTTTCTATGATCTGTAGGGAGTGGAGACACTATAGAAATTATTGAGAATATAAATTACAGAGGTTACAGAGGTGGGGAAGGGAAGCTTTCATAGAAAGTTGAAAACAATGGTCAGACTTCTAAAGTTCGGGATTATCTAGATCAGGAGCCAATGCAATTCAATGTAGCTTGTTAAGGAGAATTAGGAATTAGGAATATGCAACAGTTTACCAGCTATGCTAACATTAGTGAATTAAAATTTTTACAGTGCCTGAATGGGGCTTCGTACAGATTCGATACAGATCAGCAGCAGAATTCTGGGTGAGCCCAAGGTTATGGAGGGTGGAAAGTGGGAGATCAGCCAAAAGAAAATTTGGGAGTTTTTGTCATGATAACTTATTGACGTTAGAAACATGGACACATCTTTGGCACTGCGTGCTGAAAGGAAATGTGGAGATAAATAACAAAAGAGAACTGCAGACACCTCATTCAAAATAAACTTCAAGTGTAGGCAGGGTACTGGGTTCCCAGGTCCCAGAATAGAAAGGGTATATAATGGGGATACCACAATATGCTGAGATCACAGTGCATAGTGGGTCAGGAGGTTTCTGGACAATTCTGTTGTTGCTGTGAGTGAAGATATTTGCCTTTTCAGCGAGATGTTATTGCACAGCTCTGGAGAAGGTGGGACATGAATCCAGGTCTCCTGGCTCAGGGGTAGGGACACTACCACTGCATCACAAGTGCTGTTTGATGTGAGAGAAACCCATCATGTTCAGATAAATAGTAATGCTTCACAGCTGTTTCTTCAGAATATTCATGATGTGGAGGAACCAACTTTGGGCTGGGGTGGACAACGTTAAAAATCACACATCAGCTTATAGCCTAACAGGTTAATTTGGAAGCACTAGCTTTCGGAGTGCTCCTCCTTCCCTGAAAAGCTAGTGCTTCCAAACAAACCTGTTGAACTATAACCTGGTATTGTGTGATTTTTAACTTCAGGATATCAAACAACCTGTGCAAATAAAGGTTCATTATACAGGAGGTAACATACTCGCATGGATAAAAGATTGTCTGGCTGACAGGAAGCAGAGAATAGGTGTAAATGGTCTTTATTCAGGTTGGCAAGATGTAATGAGCAGTGTTCCACATGGATCAGGGCTGGGATCTCAACTGTTTACGACTTATTTGAATGAGTTGGACAAAGGAATGGTAGGCATGCATGCCAAATTTGCTGATGATACGAAGACAGATAGGAACTTGTGAGAGGAGGCAAAGAGGTTACAAAGATTAAAGATAAGTTTAAGTGAGTGGTCAAAGTTTCGGCAAATGGAGTTTATGTGGGAAAATATGAAATAGGTACAAAAAAATTGGGAAACTAATTGAATGTTATCATTTATCATGAGGTCACTCAAATATGAAAATAGAAAAATTATGGTTCGGTTATACAGGGCACAGATAAGACTCCATTGGTGTAGAGGGAGTCCCCAAGTTCTGAATGTCTGAGTGATGTATGCTCATACAAATGTAATCCTGTACAGAGGTTTAATTTTAACAACCCATGTGAACATTTCCTGTGCTTATGAATGGCTGCATTTTATTGGCCTGCATTGTGCTATGGCTTGCATACAAATTGACTTGTGAATGGGATCTATTCACAACCTGAGGACTGTGCGCAGAATTGATCATCTTATCCGAGGAAGGATATAAATGAATTGGAAGTATTTTGGACAAGGTTTACTAGACAAATACCTTCAATGGATAGAATCTTTAGAGGAGAGATTGGGCAGACTGTGGATTTGATGTGACAAACAGATCAGCCATGATCTTATTGACTGGTAGAGAAGACTGAAACACAAACTCCTACCCCGATTCATACTTATGTGATGTGGTAAATGATTAAATATCAGTGCACAAGTGTTTATGTGGGAATGTACAGAAAAAAAGTCAATTAAATTCATGCTCAGTGACTTGTTTATCTGCAGCCATGTACATTAACCAGTTCCAATTAACGGATCTAGAGCAGACTAATGGGACTGGCATGGTGGCTCAGTGGCTAGCACTGCTGCCTCACAGCACCAGGGTCCCAGGTTCAATTCCAGCCTTGGGCAACTGTCTGTATGGAGTTTGCATATGCTCCCTGTGTCTGCGTGGGTTTCCTCCTACAAGCCAAAGATATGTGGGTTAGATGAATAGGCCATGCCAAATTGTCCATAGTATTAGGTGCATTAGTCAGAGAATTGGTCTGGGTGGGTTACTCTTTGGAGGGTCAGTGTGGACTGGTTGGGCCAAAGGGCCTGTTTCTACAGTGTAGGGAATCTAATCTAATTTTGTTATTGATAATTTTTATTTTTGCCCAACTCAGATGGGTTTAAGAAAGTAACCACTGAAGAAAATCTAGAATTAGGCCAGTCTGTTCTGTAATGGCACAACCTTAGGTTTAAATATAAAATGTACTGTTTTATACAATAGATGAAAATCATCTCACAGCAATTAAATAAGAAGTCATCATTTTTGTTCCTCAGCAAGCATATTGCTGGTATTAAAACTTGCATGTAAATAAAGAATGTCATTTTTATGTGTCACACATAAACAGCACAATGGAATTACCCCCAAAGTAGATTTCTATGTATTATTTATAGATTGTGGATGATAGAGCAATGCGATGTTTTAAACAGATTGTGTGGTTGTCTTTCATTTTTATGCTTCTTCTTCTTGGACAAAATGTGCATATGTCTGAAATATATACAGTGGGCTCCTCCTTTTCCCTGATTTAGTTATTGATGGGAATACTCTTTTCTCACATGATTTTGCCTGTTTGACTGATGAGATGGCTACTGAAACACCCATCTATTGCACATGAATTTATCTATACGGGTTATGAAAGTTTAAAAATATGCTTGGATGAGTATGCATTTATAAGAAATCTAGTAATCTGCAAAATAGAACTTGGCATCAGCACAATTAGAACTAACAATTTCAAGGCACTTCTGTGTGGTAACATCTTTTTCATTTGGAACAGTATCCTACATGGTCAGAATGTATCCTTCACACGTCCACAGCGAATATATGACAAATAAAACAACAGTAATTATTGAGAAAAAATGATCACACTGAAGTGGGCAGTAGACAGGAAACTATTTCATTTCTTGTTCATGAGATGATCTGCGTCCAGAGGAGTGCAGTTGATTTTATTAAATTTACTGTAGATGGAGCAAAGGGTCCACAAGCCTTATAGAACTCTGACACGAACAAAAAAAAAAACTTGGCAGCTACATTTATTTTAGTAAAAGTCTTCAGCTTCATGAAATACATTGTGTACATGTGGGATGTCTGATTATCAACGTTCACAGCATGTTACTTTTATTTTGTTTAATTATCTGGATTCTAATGTATTCTGATTGTGGGTACATTTAATTATGGGTACATTTATTATGAGTGCAATCTGCTTTTCTTTGGGCATCAATCCTGTTGACAGAATCAATTTTGAATGAAGTTTAAAAAAAATTTCCTTGAATATAGGAAATCCGAAGAAAAACAAGGAATTTTATTAAAACTCATGAATATTCGGCAGCATAACTGTGTAGCACTGATGTTGTAACAAACTTTGGGCAAAACCCAAATGAATTAACTTTGATTGAAATACAAAGAAGGGATTATAGTTTTAGAATCATTGCTAAGTACATTAATAACCCCCCTACAGAGATGTTTTAAAACTTGATGATATCCAAACTGAAATGTTAATGATTGCAATATAAAGTTTGACATTTTCTCAAATGATAATCCACAGCTGATCATGGAGTATAGCCTTGTACATGAAATAAAGCCTAGGCTTCATGTGATATCTGCTTTAACACTGAGTACCAGTTGTACTGACAGACTTGTGTGCAATTTTGACTGTTGTTGCCTACAGTTTAAAACCTAATTCTCATTCTAAGTTTGAATTCTTTGCCTTAAGCAATTCCAAAGGGAAAACAGCAAATTAGTTTGTCCACCTCAGTGATTTGCATTTCGTTGGGAGGGCATTTTGCAGAAGAAAGACTAAAGAATAAAGCAATTGTGTAATTCTAAGGAAATAAATTGCATTTCCATCGCACCTTTTATCTTTCTCAGAATGTGTCAAATCACTTCACAGTCAACAAGGCTAATGTCAGCACTGTTGTAATATAGATTAGAGTGGTGCTGGAAAAGCACAGAAGTTCAGGCAGCATCCGAGGAGCAGGAAAATCGATGTTTCGGGCGAAAGCCCTTCATCAGGAATACAGGCAGAATGCTGCGGCACTCTGCCTCTATTTGTGATGAAGGTCTTTTGCCCAAAATGTCGATTTTCCTGCTCCTCAGATGCTGCCTGAACTGCTGTGCTTTTTCAGCACCACTCTAATCTAGAATCTGGTTTCCAGCATCTGCAGTCCTTGTTTTCACCCTGTTGTAATGTATCCAGACATAACTATGTCAAACCAATCTGCAAGATATTTGGAGTTAAATGTTGTGGATTTACATATTTTCTTAGTTTTAATTTTTCTCTTTATTTACAAACACTTAGCTGGTAAATAGTTGCTAGATAGTGGATCATTTGGATGGCTGCAGAATATAAGCTCAGTGTAGGGCAGAACTCAATCTGCATAAACATTTCCCCTACTGAGAACTAAACAAATTAGTCTTGCTGTAAGGTCTCTCAGATAGGATAACTCTGAGGGGTAACTCACCTGGTCCGAGTGATTGATCCATCTTCAGATCTTTCCGCTTTCCCAGCACCTTTTCATTAGCGATTGCCTCTACATTCACCTCTGCTCCCTGACTGTCTTGAAGTCCTGATATGTTCAATCTGTGTTCAATTATAAAATCATTCCTCCTATAACACTTACCTTTTGTGTGCAGCATCACAGTACTTAGGCTTTCCAACAGCTTTCTTCTGCAAACAGTATATAAGAATTCAGCTTGTTGATAATCTCTTGAGTTGATCAGAAAGAAATCCTAAAGGTTATACATTCTTGCATAAGGTTGATTTATTCAGATTCTGCTTTTAATCCACTTGAGCAAGAATGGGAAGATTGTGAGTGAGTTCTTTGTGTTTTTGGGTAATATTTTGAAGATCAATTCAAATATGGAAGATATAGACTGTAGGGAAATAGGTGGTGACATCTTCCAAAATGTCCAGATTACAGAGGAGGAAGTGTTGGATGTCTTGAAAAGGGTAAAAGTGGATAAATCCCCAGGACCTGATCAAGTGTGCTTGAGAACTTTGTGGGAAGCTAGAGAAGTGATTGCTGGGCCTCTTGCTGAGAGAGTTGTATCATTGATAGTCACAGGTGAGGTGCCGGAAGACTGGAGGTTGGCAAACGTGGTACCACTGTTTAAGAAGGCCAGTAATGACAAGCCAGGGAACGATAGACCAGTGAGCCTGACCTCAGTGGTGGGCAAGTTATTGGAGGGAATCCTGAGGGACAGGATGTACATGTATTTGGAAAGGCAAGGCCTGATTAGGGATAGTCAACATGGCTTTGTGTGTGGGAAATCATGTCTCACAAACTTCATTGAGTTTTTTGAAGAAGAAACAAAGAAGATTAATGAAGGCAGAGTGGTAGATGTGATCTATATGGACTTCAGTAAGGAGTTTGACAAGGTTCCCCATGGGAGACTGATTAGCAAGGTTAGATCTCATGGAATAAAGGGAGAACTAGCCATTTGGATACAGAACTGGCTCAAAGGTAGAAGACAGAGGGTGGTGGTGGAGGGTTATTTTTCATGCTGGAAGCCAATGGGCTGAGAAGTGGCAGATGGAGTTTAATTCAGATAAATGCGAGGTGCTGCATTTTGGGAAAGCAAATCTTAGCGGGACCTATACACTTAATGGTAAGGTCCAAGGGAGTGTCGCTGAACAAAGAGACCTTGGAGTGCAGGTTCATAGCTCCTTGAAAGTGGAGTCGCAGGTAGATAGGATAGTGAAGAAGGCGTTTGGTATGCTTTCCTTTATTGGTCAGAGTATTGAGTACAGGAGTTGGGAGGTCACATTGTGGCTGTACCGGACATTGGTTAGGCCACTGTTGGAATATTGCGTGCAATTCTGGTCTCCTTCCTATCGGTAAGATATTGTGAAACTTGAAAGGGTTCAGAAAAGATTTACAAGGATGTTGCTAGGGTCGGAGGATTTGAGCTATAAGGAGAGGCTGAACAGGCTGGGGCTGTTTTCCCTGGAGCTTTGGGGGCTGAGGGGTGACCTTATAGAAGTTTACAAAATTATGAGGGCCATGGATAGGGTAAATAGGCAAAGTCTTTTCCCTGGGGTCAGGGAGTCCAGAACTAGAGGGCATAGGTTTAGGGTGAGAGGGGAAAGTTATAAAAGAGACCTAAGGGGCAACGTTTTCACACAAAGGGTGGTACATGTATGGAATGAGCTGCCAGAGGAAGTGGTGGAGGCTGGTACAATTGCAACATTTAAGAGGCATTTGGATGGGTATATGAATAGGAAGGGTTTGGAGGGATATGGGCTGGGTGCTGGCAGGTGGAACTAGATTGGGTTGGGATATCTGGTCGGCGTGGACAGTTTGGACCGAAGGGTCTGTTTCCATGCTGACTTTATTGTGATTTAATGGCTGACCTTAAATGGGCCCAATGTTTTTGTACAGAATTTGCAGTCAGAAATTTCTAACTTTGCTTTTATTGAAGCTTTAATGTCAAATGGAGGCATTAGGAGGACTGACACAAGTCTTAATCACCTATTACTTGAAATCATTTTGCAACCATTTTGGCTGTGAACTGAGAGAATTCTTCTTGGAACAATAAAAAGCAAGCTCACAAGGCAGAATGTTAGCTCTGCAGTGTAATATTACAGGAGATATAATCACCCTGTCAGGAACAAAATAGAATGAAACGTGCCAATTATTTTATGCATGCCAACGGCATTAACCTTCCAAATAACCCAGAAAAAAATGAAGTTAAATGCTTCCTTATCAGCTTAATTTGAGAGAGGTTAAGCTGAAGGTTATGAAGGCTTGTAATAGAAAATATAAGTCAATATCTAGTTGTATGGCTTGGCTTTTGATGTGCTGTTTAATTTTCAATTTTAAATGGTATTTTTGTGAACTTGAACAAAAAATGGTAGTGCAATCCCTTCGTGCTCTTATTTCCACACAGAACTAATATTGTCAGATTAAGCTTTGTATATTAATGCAAGACAGCTTTGATTTATATTATACACTGTAAGTGGAACTGTTTTAAAAGCAATCACCAATATTGATTCGGTTAGATTCCCTACAGTGTGAAAGCAGGCTGTTTGGCCCAACAAGTCCACACTGACCCACTGAAGAGTAACCCACCCAGACCCATTTCCCTCTGACTAATGCACCCAACACTATGGGCAATTCACCTAACCTGCACATCTTTGGACTGTGGGAGGAAACTAGAGCACCTGTGGAGAACATGCAAACTCCACACAGAAAATCACCCAAGGCTGGAATTGAACCTGGGTCCCTGGTGCTGTGAGGCAGCAGTGCTAACCACTGAGCTGCCCCTTTTTTGGGTACGGTGCTCTGATTGACTTTGAGGAAGGAAAAGAAGGAAGCCTGTTTCATAATGTGTTTGCAAAAATTCTGATTTAATGTTTGGAACTGCTATTCTATTTTGCAAACGCATTTTGAATTACATTTTCTCTCTGCCTCACTGAAATCTAAAATGTTTAGCCAGTTTTCCTGGGAAGCTGTAGCTATGGATGGCTGGGAGTTGGGGGCTAGGATGTGCAGAAACCTCAAATGATCAGTGCGACGCCTGACCAAGTTAAAGTACCAGATATTACTGCCTTTTCTGATTGTTCCGAAACGTCGATTCTCCTGCTCCTTGGATGCTGCCTGACCTGCTGCACTTTTCCAGCAACACATTTTCAACTCTGATTGTCTGGACGGTCAACCAACATGTTCAGCTGGAGGCAGCCCACTTTGAGTGCATAAACTCTGATGAAAACTCCAAAATGTCAAAGGGAGGTTGCATTGTCATCTTGAATTATGAATCTTTTTGACCTTTCAATGAAGGGAGTGAGTAGCTATTGTATATTCTTAGTTGTAGAAATGTTGTCTGTGGTGGGAGCCACAGGAAATGTGCTTTTTTTGAAACGCAAGTCACCAAATCACAGACATATTACACACAGAAAGAGGCCATTTGGCTCATCATATCTGCACTGGTTGTCCAAATGAGCATCAAGATTCTGCTTTTCTTTCCTGCCTTTTCCCCGTACTCCATATTGTTTATATTCAAATAATGATCCAATTCCTTCTTCATTGCCTCAATTGTTTCTTCCTCCACCTCATTTCCAGTCAGTGCATTTCAGACCCAAGTACTCATTGAGTGAAAATAAATTTTCTTGCATTACATTTGCTTCTTTTGCAAATCACTTGAAATCTATGCCCTCTTATTCTTGTTAATTTGTGGAAACAAAGTGGGAACAAATTCTCTCGACAAACAGCTATTCTCTACCCACTCTGACTAAACCCCTCATGATTCACACTTGAGATCTCCTCTTAGACTCTTTTTCTCCAATGGGAACAATCCCAATCACACAAATCTGAAGTTTCTCATTCCTGGTAACATTTTAGTAAAGTGTTTCTGTACTCTCTTCAATGTGTTTCTCTCCCTCCTATTGTGTGGCACCCATTTAACATTGAATTGCTTGGTGAAGAAAAGATGGCTAGAAGTGGAAGATCAAGAAAAGAAAATCAGAAAAATCATCCGAAGAACTTGGATTCAGTATGGCAATGTATGTAGTTTCCTCATAAGAAATGAAGAGTAGCTTTTTCTTTATCTACCTCTTGTATTGTGGCTGGCCATACCTTCTCTCATCTTTCCGCCACTCCTCACCAATTAAAAGATTAGGCTGAATGCTAGAATTCCATGGGCTGTTAAGGTTTTATCAAATTTTCATGGTGTGTTTCTCTTCTGTGAGGTTTAGTGAGTTTTCCTGTGTCATTAGCCATCTACCCAGTGGAATCCTGATTGTGTGTCTGATTCTAGGTCCATTCTACAACTTCCTGTACCAGGAACAACTTGTTACTGCCAGGATAATGCCAGAATTGACCAGCATCTCTAGTACCTGAGCCAACTTTAAGAGACCAAAGTGCACCCAGACAAGCACTACTAATCCAGAGCTGCCCAGAATGGTCCCCAACATAGCACTGGGCATGACAGACAAGAGGAAAATGGCACTACGCTATATGGACAAGGACATAGAGATCCTGTTGGATTGAGTGGTTCAGAGAAGAACAACCTTTTCGCCGAGGACCAGCAGGGAAAGTCATGACACCAGACCATACCAACCTGGTCCAAGGTTGCCACTTGGGTCAGTGCAGTCTCAGGCTGGGGGAATATACAGTGATGTAGGAAGAAGCTCAATGATTTCCCTACTCTGCTAGTGTGAATGCCGTGGTATTTTCTCCAATACTTCATGCTCTCACTATTGCCCGCAACATTTTTTCCATCTCATACTGACACCTATACCCAATATCACAAATTCTGTGTTTCCTCTGCATTTTTTACTTGCTCAGGAGACCACCCTACCAACACTAAAATTAACAGCTATGTACCATCCACTTTCATCTCCCTTAATACCTGTTTTTCTCTCATTCCAGGAGGAAAACCACTCATAGTAGGGCAGAAAGAGACAAGTCAGGTGATGAGCTACTAATCGCTACTAGGAAGATCTCAGAAAATGGATTCAATTCCCTATTCAATTATTGAAATTTAGCTTCAGCAACTAACGACAACCATGAAATAATAATTAATTGTGGTTAAAAACACATTTGGATTGCTAATGTCCTTTAGAGAAGGAAATCTGCCAGGTCAAAGTGACATGTGACTCCAGACACACAGCAAGGTGGTTGATTCTAAACTTCCCTCGAAACTGATCAGGCAAGCCATTTAATTCAAAGGCAATTATGGATAGGCAACAGATGCTGGCCTTGCCAATGACATCCACATCCCATGAAAAAAATCAAAAATCAACTTGAGTTACAATGTGTTTGTAGAGTTGTCTATGTCAGCAATTCACAGGTTGGAAATTTAGAAAAATGGTTTTAAACCTGGAATGAGGTCAAGGTGAAACTACCTGATTTATTGAGATGTTGGTTAGGAAGACACAATTCACTCATTTATTGTAAAGCCGTAGTTTAAACATAAATGTTAATAATCAAAATCTGTCTCATAGCCTCTCCATACATCTCTACCAAATTTGCCATCTATCAGCTCTCCCTACTGGTGGAATGTAGGCACAGTTAGAATGTATTCCAGCTGATTTGTAATTTTTAATGCTACTGATTTTGATAGAAATGTCTCTATGTTTGGTTCCTGGTCAAGTTGTTGAGAAACCAACAAGAGCACTCATAGCAGTTTTAAAAGTGCTTTTCTTGATGGAATTCTGAGGAACAGATCCCACAGTAAAGTTCAGATTCCTGCTTGGCTCCTCCAATTTTCAGCCCTATGACTTTCAAACCATTCTGGGCCAGACTTGCCTTGCTGCTATATCTGTTGTATTTAGCAACCAATGGTCATGGTATTGGGGCTATGTGGTAGTCACCGATTGTCATCTCCATGCTGAATCTAAGGGCCTGTCCATTTGTCAGTGATAAATGATGCACCATTAGAGAACCTTCACAAGAAGTGGTATGACTTACATAACAAGGTGTAGTTTATTGAGTGAAATAAATAGCTACAATTAGCATTAACTAGTGTGATATAATTATAATTGTCAGAAGGCTGGAATATCATGTCTGCTTAGGGGGGACCTCGTGAATAGCTGCCGTTTTCTGCCTAAAGACAGTGTCAAACCATCAAGATGAGTGGACCTAATGCACCTTCAACATGAACTCCTTCAGGATCATGACCATATATGGTGCTGATGTCTATGCTGCTGATGTCTGTGGGTGCTTAAAAATGTGTTGCTGGAAAAGCGCAGCAGGTCAGGCAGCACCAAAGGAACAGGAGAATCAATGTTTCGGGCATAAGCCCTTCTTCAGGAAACTTTCTCCTAGATGTCTGTGGGTGGCCTATTTTTCAATCTGGGCTCCTCAATTCTCTTGAATGGGGAGGGAAGTTTTGGGGGTCCTAGGACATCAAAAACCTGGCCCTGAATTCTTGTCTTCTGCTTCCAATAACACTCTATTAGTATTTGAAATCAGCCATTACCTGTATATATATGCATACTGTTCTGAACTGGAGATAGGGGCAGAAATCATATGTTCTAGTGCTGCTGTTGACCCTGGGCTGGTTCTCAGCACTCAAACCAAACAAAGTGTACTCCCGCAAGGCCAAAGCCCTGTTTATTGAGTCCTGATATACCCCGATATCCTGGACATAGCTTTGACCCATCAACATTGTATACTATTGAGATATAAGTGCAATGCATCAAAAATTGGAAGAAGTTTTAACTGACTGAGCTACCGAGCATTGAATATAAGTAATTGAAATGGAACAAAGCTTCTCTTGTCACTACACAGTAACCTCCCCTGTATTATCTTTTATTGTGGTTTTGGGGTGGGTGAGAATGCAATGCAATATCGCCATGTCCCTTGCTTATTTTAAACTCGCCTCTATGATTGCTTGTTGGGGCAGAAAGCAATGCAATTTTATGTCTGTGCAAAAAGTAATTTTGTGTTTTGATTTAATGAAACCAGCAAATAGAGCAGGGTAGAATTAGTATGCAGCGTTGCACTGTTACCCTTTTGGCTCAGCGGTTTATGCGCTGTCATCGAGAACTGGATTGTTCCCAGCAGTAGGAATGTTCGTTTAATGGATACAAAGCTGTGACCGAACATGCCCAAATCCCTGGTGAATGAGACTGTATCCTGGTGTGTGATTCTGTGGAATGATCACACATCATAGCTGCAGCCAAGGCTAGATTCACTTTTTCACATCTCCTTTGGTTATTTTTTGTGAATAATTACTATAGTGGTATTCACAATTAATCTCTTAAATATTATTAAAAATTATAGGCCTGCAGTGTTACACTGCATAATGCTATAGCTAGGTGGCTTTAGACCAAAAGGCAATCCATGGAAAATGAGTGAGCTGGTTAGTTTTGCTTTCTTTAAAAAAATTGAAAGGAAAGGGTTCTTTTAAATCCTCCTGATTTCTGGGGTCTGTGCCAGAAGAAATGTTTTTGAATTATTTAGTTGGTAGTCCTTTTATTGCCATAATGTGGATCGGAAAAACAGCAATATCCTTAAAGTTAACATACATTATTTTAATATTCAGGCATCTGAGCAATCTCATTACTTTAAAATTAAATGTAATTTTAATCATTGGTGATGATATTTGATGTTGCTCAACTTTGACACACAGTTCAATGTAATTTGCATGCCTGGTTTAAAGATAATGCACTATAGATGATTACTGCTTCGTTGCAGAAATCAAACATCATCTTTTGTAATCTAAAGGGATTACTTTGAGGTGCGTTGCAGAATTCCTGACTGAAGGTGGCTTTAGAACTGACTGTTTGAAATGACACCAAGGTTATGAATGGTGGAGCGTATTGTTGAACCAATCACTTTTGAGCATTATGAAATTTATTCATGACTACCAGTTCCAAAGACACCAGATTTGTTTTTATGGGGAAGATGTGTAATTATCTGAATATAATTATGGCTGCACCATAAAATGAAAGATGGAGCCATATGAAATGACTATATTAAGCAATCTTCTGGAGTTGGATCAGTCTCTGTAACGGGAAGAAGAATTCTGCTTAAAGTATACCAGAGAAACATCATCTTGGACATCGCTACAAAGTCATCCCTGTATTAGAACCTATATTTGGCTATTAATGTGTCCTTGAATCTGTGGCATCAGGAGCACTGACCTTTGGAGTTTGCACTTGCTTTTGGTCTCTGAACTGACCTTGTCATATAATACTGCACAATGTAATATCAGATCTTCTGGTGCAAAGTATATAGAACAAAGGGATGCGTTCCTATGCATTCCCATAGTTGTATTACTACTGGGGTTAGAAATAGTTCCAACAAGTCTCAGAAATACATTAACATATTTCTAGGATTTGGCTGCATTCATGTTACTCGGCACAATGTGGCTGGCCATCCTTCTATATTATAATATTGACCTCGTTTTGAAAGTGCTCCATTAGCTGTACAGTGTTTTGGAATAACTGGTGGCTGTGAAAGGTATTGCATGAATGCAAGTTTCTATTTCACTAACAAGGTTCAGCACACCCCAAATGACCCACCTTCCAACAAATCTATCAATAAGAACCCAACACTTTTCTTCATTTTGCCCTCATCCTTACAACAGAGTCAAGTGGCAGGATTACTGCGTGAATGCAATGAGAGCTATTCAGCTATGGCACTACATCATACAAAAATATTGTGGGGCTTCAACTATCATTCTTCTCTCCTTTTGTTATAAGATGGTACATAACAATAGGCAATAGCTAAGAACTATTGTGGGTTAGGTGCATTAGTCAGGGTAAATGTAGAGTAGTAGGGTAAGGGGATGGGTTTGGCAGGTTTACTCTTTGGAAGGTCAGTGTGGATTTGTTGGGCCAAATGACCTATTTCCACACTGTAGGGATTCTATGAAACTTTCTACAAAACAGGAAGGGGAAAAGTGAGTGTCTGCATGGTTGATTTTGATGAAGGAAGTGGGCTGAGGAATGGCAGATGGCGTTTAATTTAGATAAATGCATTTTGATCAAACCAAGGCAGTCAATGGTAGGATCCTGGGGAGTGTAATAGAGCAAAGAGATTTAGGGGTACAGCTTTGTTGAAATAGAGGTACAACTCCTTGAAAGTGGAGTCACAGGTAGACTGGGAAGTGAGAAAGGTTTTCGGCTTGCTTGCTTTCATTGATCAGAGCATTTTTTCAGGAGTTGGAACATCTTGTTGCAGCTGTACAGGATGTTGGTAAGGCCACATTTGGAATACTGCATACAGTTCTGGTCGCCCTACTATGGAAAGGATATAATTAAACTAGAAGTAGGGAAAGGATATAATTAAACTAGAAATAGCATAGAAAAGACTTACTAGATCATTACCTGGACTGAAAGGTTTTAGTTATAAGGAAAGGCTGAATAAGCTGGGGCATTTTGTTTCCTGGAGCATAGGGGTCTGAGGGGTGACCTTATAGAAGTTTATAAAATCATAAGAGACATACTTAAGGTAGAAGTCCAACAGTTTTTCCCTGTGGTAGGGTGTCTAAAACTAGAGGGCATGGGTTTAAGATGAGGGGGGAGAGTCCAGAGGGGCAATTTTTTCACACAGAGATTGGTGAGTATTTGGAATGGGCTGCCAGAGATAGTGGTGGAGGTGAGTACAATTTTGTCATTTAAGAAACATTTGGACAGGTTCATGGAGGAGATAGGCATGGAGGGATATGGACCACAGACAGACAAATGGGACTAATTTAGTTGTGAAAATTGAGCATTTCTATGCTGTAAACCTCTATGTTACAGCTGCTCATTTTACTATGTGCATGCCAGCTAACTTTACGGTCTATGTTAGACTTGGTGCTGTATAATGTGACTGGATTAATACATGAACTCAAAGCAAAGGCTGCCGGTGGTAATAAAACCCACAATCTGATTGAATTTTACACCACTTTGAAATGGAGAAAATTGTGTCTGAGATCTGAATTTTAAGCCGGAATGTAGGTAGCTGTGTGGGCCTGAAAGCTGAGCAAGCTGAAGTGAACTGGCATGCAAGGCTCAGGATAGATCAATCGAAAAACATTGGCAGTAATCAGAGGATATTTCGGAATATGTAGAATGGGTATATTCCCACTATAAAGAAAAGTTCTAAAGGTACCACCACCTGTGGTGAACTAAAGAAGTTAGTGAAGCCCTCAAACATAAGGAAAAAGCATATAATTGCACAAAGGTGACTGGTAGGTCAGATGATTGGCCGAAGTATGAAAAGTGACAGAGAATTAATGAAATATTAATCATGGTTTATAAAATCATGAGGCCACTACAATCACAACATTTAAAAGGCATCTCAATGGGTACATGAAAAGGCAGGGTTCAGAAGGATGAGGGCCAAGGGCTGGCAAATGGGACTAGATTAGGTTAGGATATCTGGTTGGCATGGATGAGTTGGCCTGAAGGGTTTGTTTCTGTGCTGTACATCTCTATGACTCTATGACGAAGAAGTTGGAATATTAGAGGAATGTTAAATAGAAGTGTAAAAATAGATTGCAAGAGTTTATATAGATTTTTTAAAATGCAAATGAGTGAGCAGAATGGATGTTGGTCTTTACTTTACAAGAAACATTTAAGTAATAGCTGTAAATCAGGAGATGGAACGCAGAGAAGACCTTAGTGAAATTATAAATGCAGGGATGTAATACTAAACAGCCTGATGGAGCTATGGGCTGACGTTTCGCTGGGTCCACGTGGACTTCATCCTCTGATCTAAATGAAGTGTCTTAATGAATTAATAGGTGCATTGGTGCTAATTTTCCAAAAGTCCTGTGATTTAGGAAAGGTTCCATCAGACTGGAAAGGAACAAAAATAACCCCTCTATTTAAGATGGGAGGGAAATAGAAAACAGGAAACTATATGTCAGGTAGTTTAAAATAATACGTGGAAAGGAGTTAGAATTGAACATTAAAGATTTTGATAGCTGCACACTTTGAATAACTCAAGGTAATTGGGAAGAGTCAGCATAGTGTCTTCAAAGGGAAATCATATTCCGCTAATTTATGAAGTTGTTCACAACAGAAGAAATTTGATAAAGTGCCAAATCATAGGTTATTGTGGAAAATAGAAGCTCATGCTGTAAGGATAACATATTAGTATGGAAAGAAGATTGATTCACTAGTATAAATGAGTGTGCATAAATGGGTCTTTGTCTGATTGCCATAGTATGATGAGTGGAGTCCCGTAGGGGTCTGCTCGGGAACCTCAACTTCTCACAATTTACACCAATGACATAGTTGAAAGGAGCGAAGGCAAGGTATCTAATTTTGCAGACAGTACCAAGATAGATAGAAAAGCATGTTGTGAAGAAGTCATAAGGAAATCACAGGCAGATATAGATAAGCTGCGTGAGTGGACAAATATCTGGCATATGAAAATATGAAATTGTTCACTTTGGTAGTAAGAGAGAAAAAGTAGAAAATTACTTAAATGGAATGATTACATAATTCTGAGATGCAGAAGGATTTATGTGTTGGAGGGCATGAGTCACAAAGTTAGTATGCATGTAATCAGGAAGTCTTAAGGAATAGTGTCCTTTTATACAAGAGGAATTAAACATAAAAGTGAGAATGTTATGATTCAGTTATACAGGGCATTGATGAGACCATATCTTGAAAAAAGAAATAGACATGGAAAGGATATGTTTTCTTGTGGCTGTGTCAGAACTAGCCATAGAGTCATAGTCATAGAGTAGTATGTATATATTATTTAATTATATTATAATCTATGACACTATGACTATGAAACTAACCAGGATGGCATTGTTTTAAAAGTTAGGGGACCACCCTTACAGGACAAGGAAGAGGAGAATTTTTTATCTTAGAGACTAAAATGACTTTGAAACTCTCTGCCTCAGGAGACTGTGGTTGTGGGCCCATTGAATGTCTTTAGGGCCAATGTGAATCAACTCTTGTAAGACAGGGTTAGGGTTATCGGGGCTAGATAGGAATGTGAAATTCAAAGCACAGACAGATCAGCCATGATCTTATTGATTGTTGGAGCAGACTCAAGGGGCTGAATTGTTTCCTTCTGCTCCTGTTTTCTATGTTCGTATGTTCATCTCATTCTGCCTGGTTGTCTCTGACCTCTGCAATGTGTTCAATCACTCCTTCTTTGTGAAACTGCTCTATGCTAAACTGCTGTGCTGCCACTTGCAAGATGTTGCTTTTATATTCAGTCACAACCTGGAAGGAGGTACAATAAATTTGATAACAATAGGCATTGGGATCTTTGGTATGTGTTGTGGCAGCAGTGATAGAGACATACAGAGGGTTAGATAGGGTAGACAGGGAGAGCCTTTTTCCAAGTATGGGGACAGCAAACACGAGGGGACACAACTTTGAAGTGAGGGGAGATAGGTATAAGACAGATGTCAGAGGTAGTTTCTTTACTCAGAGAGTAGTAAGGGTATGGAATGCTTTGCCTGCATCGGTAGTAGATTCGCCAAGTTTAAGTGCATTTAAGTTGCCATTGGACAGGCAAATGGACGTACATGGAATAGTGTAGGTGGGCTGGGCTTCAGATTAGTATGACAGGGCGGCGCAACATCGAGGGCTGAAGGGCCTGTACTGCCCTGTAATGTTCTATGTTCTATGTTCTAAGCAGATTTTAGTCATAGCCTCTTAAACAAAGTATCTTCTGGTGGTGCTGGAAGAGCACAGCAGTTCAGGCAGCATCCAAGTAGCTTCGAAATCGAAATGGCTATTCCGGATGAAGGGCTTTTGCCCGAAACGTCGATTTCGAAGCTACTTGGATGCTGCCTGAACTGCTGTGCTCTTCCAGCACCACTAATCCACAATCTGGTTTCCAGCATCTGCAGTCATTGTTTTTACCAAGTTGATCTTAAACAAAGTAGACATGTCTTTATATTCTGACCAGACTTTATCCTTTTCCTTTCTCCTCTTTGCTGTTTTTGGAGCTTGTCTTGCTCTGTGCAGGTTCTCATTATTCACCGATTTGTATTCAACTCTAAGAGGAAGACATACCATGCAACTAAATCTGAAATTAATGCGTTTAGCATCATTTTTATAATAAAGATCTTCAGCAACAGCTAGATCACATGTTTCACATAAGAAAAGGAGTCCCAAACAAACCACATTCATCAGCATCCCTGAAACAATGCTCCACCAATTAACTGAAATGTAGTCTTGATTCATTTGAACAACACTGGGGTAAGGGGTCAAGTGTCTCTTTTTTATTCATTCTAGTGGATTTGAGTGGCACTGACTAAGTCATCCCGTCCCTAATTACCCTTGAATTGAATGGCTTGCCCAGCCATTTCAGAGGGCAGTTAAGAGTCAACCACCTTGCTATGGAACTGGAGTCATGTGTAGACTAAACCAGATAAGACAGCAGATTCCCTTCCTTCAAGGAAATCAGGAAACCAAATGGGCTTTTTTATAATAATTGAGAAAGATTATATGGCTACAATCACATTGGCTTTTTAAATTACACTTTTTAAAAAATTGAATTCAAATTGTGTAAAGCGATGTGTTTTCTGGACTCTGGCATGGTATTTAAGAATGTGTTCAGTATTGTATATGACAGAGACTCATTATAGACTAGATGATGAAATTTCTAAATGACAGCACTGGTGTCAAGTTAGCATCACAACACCAATGTTGAAGCTACTGACTCTGCATGTTGCTAGATATACATATGCCAAAGTTTTCATCCAGTTGGTGTCTGTGCATTTCACATCCCAGATGTCATTTTCGGTCTTTAGGAGACAATGTAGGGGCTAAAAGGGACCATTATAGAGATCACTTTCACATCTTATTCTTTATTTGGAATCTATGCTGAGCCTTTATTATCCTTGCAGTCTATTACGTTAGTCATTGTTAACTATCTCCATTTTCCAATCATGGTCCAGGTCTCTGAGGCCTGTTAGAAACCTGGAATAGCATTTTCACGGATCCTATGAAACTTCTCAAAACAAACACATGTAGAGAAACAGAATGTGATGGCAATCTAATCTTTCAGAGCTTTTTCATTTTCAGTCAAAAACACCCTGAAATTCACGTTGAAGCAAGGAATGCGGAAGATTGTAATTAATTCAGTGGTAGAAAATCACTTGGCATTTCCCACTTAAATTATTCTGATCCTCTAGGGAGACTATCAGAATGATTGCTGGAGGGATAGCAATGTGGTACACACACAATAAAAATAGCCTTGATGAAAAGGAGAGTTCAGGTATGTTGGAATAATGACTCCGATTGCCTGAAAGCATTAGGAAATGTAGTTTGTTTTTATTACGTCTAATTTTAATCATTTTGTAAATGTTCATGAACACTTAATGATCACATTGTGAAATACAACAATTTTGTTTTGTTCTGTTTCAATGGGAAAAGCCAAAAAAGAGGAAATAAGAAGCTACAGGACATTGGTTAGGCCACTTTTAGAATATTGTGTGCAACTCAGGTCTCCTTCCTATCAAAAGAAAGTTGTGACACTTGAAAGGGTTCAGAAAAGATTTGCAAGGATGTCACCAGGGTTGGAGGATTTGAGCTACTGAGAGAGGCTGAATAGGCTGAGGCTGTTTTTTCTGGAGCGTTGCAGGCTAATGAGTGATCTTATAGAGGTTTATAAAATCATGAGGGGCATGGCTAGGATAAATAGACAAAGTCCCTGGGGTAGGGGAGTCCAGAACTAGAGGGTATAGGTTTAGGGTGAGAGGAGTAAGATATAAAAGGGACCTAAGGGGCAACGTTTTCACATGGAGGGTGGTGCGTGTATGGAATGAGCTGCCAGAGGATGTGGTGGAGGCTGTACAATTGCAACATTTAAAAGGCATCTAGATGGGTATTTGAAGGGGAAGGGTTGAGAAGGATATAGGCTAAATGCTAGCAAATGGGACTAGATTAGATTAGGATATCTGGTAGGCATGGACGAGTTGGACCAAAGGGTCTGTTTCCATGCTGTACATCTCTATGACTGATGACTCTAACAATGCTGCTTGAATCAGGAGCTTCAAGGAAGGGAATTTTCTACCTTTACTCAATTTGGCTTGCAGCCAAATCTAATCAGCATTATATCTTGCTGCCACTGAGTTGTACGACAAACAGTAGGAACGTGTTAACTGCAACGTTGGTGGCATTTCCCACGTGTGGAGAAGAAGTGAAAAAATCATTTGAAACCGGTTGAAAGTGGGTCCATTGGTTCAGCATAAATCCTTAACTCTTCATGACGTACACAATGGATTGTTAACTTCTTGTGAAGCTTCATACTCAAACCATAGAATTCTTTGCAATTAATTTAGAATTCCATGTTGGGGTCTAAAAGCTCTTTCTCATGGAACCAATAAATATGCATTATATTGATTCACTGGGGCCCAGTCATTAGGCTTTATTTGCATGACTTGTGCTCATTTCTATTGTTAAAAAAACATGTGCAGATGTCAGCTAATGATGCTGGTCTTTCCCGAGGAACCAAAATAGTCTGTATATTATCAGCTTGAAGTGGAAACACATTTTCAGATCCCAGTCCCACTGTTTAGATTGAGTCTGTTTAATAACAGTTCTGAAATAGCTCCACAGAGCCTGGTATCCCATCACCAAGTCACCCTTTGTTTACATATGGAGAAACCTTGACACTGATCCAGTTCCCTCAGAGCCAGGTCTCAGAGTGAACAACACTCCTGTTCTTTTTTTTTTATTTTATTAACCAAATTACAAAACACAGTTTACAAAAAACAGTTAACATTTACAGCTGTTTACAACAGCAATTTTACAAGGGAGAGGAGCAGCAAAGCTAGGCACCAAACCCTACCACTCAACCAAGTTACAGGGAGATGAGCACAAACCCCAAATCCCAGTTCCACATATAAAGGTCAGCGACAATGACATTTGTACATAAAAGCCAACCCAGTTACATAAACAGTGTACAATACAGACCCAGCAAGTCCCCGTCCCTCCCACCTTCCGGCCACTCTAAGACAGCCCGCCCTATGTAACACTCCTGTTCTTTTTTTTTATTTTATTAACCAAATTACAAAACACAGTTTACAAAAAACAGTTAACATTTACAGCTGTTTACAACAGCAATTTTACAAGGGAGAGGAGCAGCAAAGCTAGGCACCAAACCCTACCACTCAACCAGTTTACAGGGAGATGAGCACAAACCCCAAATCCCAGTTTCACAAATAAAGGTCAGCGACAATGACATTTGTACATAAAAAGCCAACCCAGTTACATAAACAGTGTACAATACAGACCCAGCAAGTCCCCGTCCCTCCCACCTACCGGCCACTCTAAGACAGCCCGCCCTATGTAACACTCCTGTTCTTATTTGTCAGCCAGGGATTCCTGATTGGACCAGATTATAAGACCTAATCAGGGAACTCACATTCTAGAAGAGAAAGTGAGGACTGCATATGCTGGAGATTGGAGTCAAAAAGTGTGGCCCAGCTGGTCAGGCAGCATCCGAGGAGCAGGAGAGTCGAAGTTTCAGGCATTAGCCCTTCGTCAGGAATGTTGAAGGGGAAGGGGGATGAGAGATAAGTAGGAGGCTGGAGATGGGGATGGGGGGAAGGTAGCTGGGAAGGCAATAGGTAGATGCAGGTGGTGGGTGATCATGATAGGTTGGAGGGGAAGGTGGAGTGGATGGGTGGGAAGGAAGGTGGACAGGTAGGACAGTTCAAGAAAGTGGTGCCGAGTTGGAGGGTTGGGTCGGGGATGAGGTGAGGGGAGGGGAGATGAGGAAACTGGTGAAGTTGTTGTTGATGCCATGTGGTAGGAGGGTCCCAAGGCCGAAGACAAGATGTTCCTTGTCCAGGATTTGGGTGGCTTGGATTTGGCAGTCGAGAAGGTCTATGACTTGCATGTTCTTGGCGGACTGGGAGAGGGAGTTGAAGCGGTCAGCCGCAGGGTAGTGGGATTGTTTGGTGTGTGTTTCCGAGAGACGTTCCCTGCAAAATTCTGCGAGTTGGTGTCCTGTCTCCACAGTGTTGAGGAGACCACATTGAGAGCAACAGATAAAATAGACAAGCTGTTTGGATGTGCAGGAAAATTTCTGCTGGATGTGGAAGAATCCTTTGGGGCCTTGGGCGGAGGTGAGTGGGGAGGTGTGGGCACAGGTTTTACATCTCTTGCAATGGCAAGGGAAGGTGCTGGGAGTGGAGGATGGGTTGGTGAGGGTGTGGACCTAATCAGGCAGTTGCAGAGGGAATGGTCTCTATGGAATGCTGATAGGGATGGGAGGGAAATATATCTCTGGTGGGTGGGGTCTGACTGTAGGTGGCAGAGGATGATGGAAAGTATCCAGAAATTGGTGGGGTGGAAGGTGAGGACCAAGGAGGTTCTATCTTTGTTGCAGTTGGAGGGGTGGGGTTCAAGGGTGGCGGTGCAGGAAGTGGAGAAGATGCGCTGGAGGGCATTGTTGATCATGCGGGAGGGGCAATTGCAGTCCTTGAAATAGGAGGCCATCTAGGATGGCCCCACCCTTCTATTCATCTGTCAGCCTCTTTCCTCCTCCCACATTCCTGATGTCGTGCTTGTGCCCAAAACATTGACTCTCCTGCTCCTCGGATGCTGCCTGACCTGTTGTGCTTTATCCAGCACCACACTTTCCGACTCATATTCCATGAGCTGAATTACAAACACTACAAAGTTCAGCACTACAAGTTCGGACTCATGAATGTTTCTGATCTGTGTATGCAGTTATTCATTTGCCATAAAATGTAAAGGATGTTAAATGTTTGAAATAGTAGTTTACTAAAGTCTTAAAACCAAATGCTTTTGGATAGTAGGTATCCTGTGTAAAACAACTGGTGCAGACAGCTTAAAGTAATACAGCATGAATTAATTCACAGTTAACTTGAATGTTTGAAAAACTATAGTCAGCTGCTTTATTACAAAGCATATCTTGTCAAATTTGTCAATATCAAAATATTCTCCCCGTGTCTGTGTGGATTTCCTCTGGGTGCTCTGGTTTCCTTCCACAGTCCAAAGATGTGCAGGTTAGGTACGTTGGTCAATAGAAATGTAGGGTGCGGGTCTGGCTGGGAAGCTCTTCAGAGTCAGTGTGAATTCAATGGGCTGAATGGCCCACTTCCATGCTGTGGGCATCTATGAGATGTAGTCCCGCTAGTGCCCTGTATAATATCCCTGTATAATAGTGCCCTGTGAGGAAGGAAAGATACCAGAATTGATTTTTTTTTCCATTCTCAGAGGCAAAGGAATGCAATAGCTACAAAATTGAATAGAATCTGAGTACATGGGGAATGTGTGTTATAATCTGTGTGCTCCCTAAACTTCACAGAGGTTTTGATTAATCTGTTATTGTTATTTCAGAGTATTAGGAGTTCAACATCAGAGCTCAGGGGAGAGGATATTGAATGATCAGTGTGTGATGGCACTGACACATCTATCCAAATCTTAAATGTATGGGTAACTAAAAGATGATTTTATCTGAGATCTGAGTATTGTTTTCAGAATAAGAGAGAGGTCCCTCTATCACTTGACGATGTCAACTAGCGACACGATGAAATTTACAGAAAACACACCGGCTCGGTGAACAAATCCACGACTTCATCCACAATCGAAGCTACAAATCTTCTGAAAGATTCGGAAGGTCCCACTGTGATAGCATGCCTACTAAGAGAAGAAAATCCCATAGATAGTGAAGACTTCAGATGTTGGAAAGTCAGAGTCGATAAAACATGGAGCTGGAAAAAGTACAGCAGCTCAAGCAGTATTAGAAGAGCAGGAGAGTCAATGTTTCAGGCAGGACCCTTCATCAGCTCTGGGAGGAGAAGGGGGCTGAGAAATAAATAGAGGGAGAGGAGTGGGGCTATGGAGAAGGTAGGTTGGGATGGCAATAAGTGGATGCAGGGAGGAGGTGATTGTGGTTGGTCAGTGGGAAAGGTGGAGTAGCTAGGTGGGAAAGAAGGTGGATAAGTTAGGTCAGATCAAGGGGATGTATGGAATGGAGCAGGAGGTCTAGACCCTGGGTATGGTGAGGGTGTGGGGAGATTTGGAAGCTAAGGAATTCTATGTTGAGGCCATAAGACAGTAAGCTCCTGAGACGGAATATGAGGTGTTCTTCCTCCAGTTTGCAGGTGGCCTTATTTTGATGGTGGAGGAGACCCAGAATGGGTATGTTGTCAGGGGAGTGAGTGGGGGAGTTGAAATGGTTGGCAACCAGGAGGTGTGGTTGATTGGAGTGTGTGGACCATAGATGTTCCCTGAACCGGTCCCAGATGTTGTGCTCAGTCTCCCCAGTGTAGAGGCGACCACATCTGGAGCAATGGATGCAGTAAATCAGGATAGAGGAAATGCAGGTGAATCTCTGCCAGACTGGAATTCATTCTTTGGGGCCTTGAACGGCAGTAAGAGGGGAGGTGTGAGGGCAGGTCTCGTACTTCCGGCAGCTGCAGGGAAATGTGCCAGGTATCGAGGAGAGTTAGTGGGGAGTGTGGACCGAAAGAGAGATTCATGGAGGGAACAGTACTTATGGAGGGAACAGTACTTATGGAGGGAACAGTATTTATGGAGGGAACAGTACTTATGGAAGACAGATAGGGGAGGGAAGGAAATATCTTTTTGGTGGTGGGGTCAGACTGCAGGTGGTGAAAATGGCAAAGGATGATTCATTCAATTTGGACAATAGTGGGGGTGGAATGTGAGGACCAGGGGGACTGTTATACAAAGGACTGAAGCTCTCAACATTGAAGCTCTCAAAAGAAAGACTGAGGCTAAAACGATGGAACAATACTCATCCCAAGATGACAAATGAAACTGAGAGTACAGTACAGTGGGAAGTATGAAGCTCTGGACTTCCTGATAGTCGAAATGAAAGAAACTTTGTCTCAGTTGAAGGAAGTCTAAAGCTTGGGCTGGCAGCTGTATGGATTGAAGAAGTGATTGGCAGTGTTTCACAGGCCACCAAGCCACTGGCTGCTGAACAAATCCTAGAAAATTCAAGAATTGCTTTGCAAGTTTGAGATGTCATCCAGGTGAATATCATCTCCAAGCAGATGAGAGTTTGATACCAACTCAACATCAGTTCAGGAAACTTCCAGCCACTCTAAAGTCTATCCTGAACAATAAGATAAGGAGGGGCTAGAAAAGAAGGGAGTAATCAATAGACTGGATTAGCAACGCAATAGCTGTGAAAAGCCTAGAAAACTGAGAGTATGTATTGTTCAAGACGATCTCAATCAATGTTTGATGAGTTCCCACGACACCATCCAAACCAAATGTAGCCATAATTTCCAAAGGAAATGTTCTTTACTACCATCACTGTACAGGATGGTTACTTGTAAGTAAAGCTGGAGAAAGCAACAGTTTTCTAACGATTTTCTTGATGCCATTTGAGACATGCAGGTGGCTGTGCATGCAGTTTAACCTGTCCACAGCTTGAGAAGAGCTTTGAAGCATGCAGCACGAGGTCGGCTGTGATTTTCTAGAGTGGAAGCTGCTTCACATGATGTGTTTGTGTCCGGATGTGGAGACATGATAAAATAAACTATTGCTGATCACAATCAGATTCAAGTGGAACTGTGAGATAAATCTTTCCAGATGACCTTGAAGGTGAACAAGAAAAAGATGCAATTGTAGATGCCTGAAGTCAGCACACAGGTCATGTATTAACAGCAAAAACACTTCACCTTGGTCCTGATAAGGTGGGAGCTGTATCAGCGATGCAGCAAACTACAGATATGAAAACTGTACAATGATTTGTAGGTTCATGAACTATTAAGCAAAGTTCTTAATTTTCCATGAGAGTGTGAACCTCTATGTAAGTTTACTGCTGACGATGTACAGTGGTATTGAGACAGTGTGAAAAAGCAGCTTTGTGTAGAATCAAAATTCAACTGCTTTACACGGGCTCCAAGTAGTCACATGGGCTTAATCATGTTGAGAGGATTGAAAGTTTATGCTCTGGTCCTCCAATGTTCAGCACTGGCAATGACTTGACATTTTTGATGTAGAAATGCATGTATATGGAAGTAAACATATTGCCTTGCCATAGTGAGGTAGTTCTATCTATGTTGTTGGTGCTTTCACTTTAGTTTATTGCACCATTACATGAAATAGACACCATCATGAGGTCATACACCTTTCTCTGGTTCAGACTAATATATTGTTATATTGTCACCCCATTCCTCTATATTCCTGAGAATTGTAAGTCTTGCATTCTAGGTTGTTGAAATAACTCCACAGAGGCTGGTATCCCATCACCAAGTCAGTCTTTATTTACACAGTCCTTGACTAAAGTACTGCCTCATACACAGTCAAGCTTCAGCGGGTCACTATTTCTGACACGCAACCTTTTATGTCAACCAGAGATCCCTAATTAGACCAGATTAACAGCCCCAATCAGGAAACTCAAATTCTGTGAGGTCGAGCTGACTGACCATGTCACAACCACTCATGATCTCGAATTTTCTGATGTGCTTGTCACAAGCAGAGGAGCAAAAATAAATTGGAAGAAGTAGAGTGAGACAAGTTAAGGATAAGGAGAGAATTCACTCAAAAGAGCACCAGAAACAGGGAACAAGGGGGTTCCAATGAAGCTAAAATCAAGTACTTCAAATGTCATGGGATCGGCTGAGTTTCAATACTTTGCTCATATGTAGTTAAAAAAGTTTTTATTGTCAGTAAAAAAATGGATTTAAGCTATGAAAGTTTGGCCGTCCCTGACATAGAGTTATTCAAAGTTAATGCACAAGCTCCATAATTAAGAGTTATACAAATGCCATATAGACAGGCACCCAAGGATGGAATCAAAGCCAGATCATTGGTGCTGTGAAGCAGCAGTGCTAACCACTGAGCCACAGTGCCATCCTTCTAGGGAACTTCCCACCGTGTTGGCCATCTTATTTAAGGAATGATGTAAATGCATGGAAGCAATTCAGAGAAAGTTTACTTGACTGATACCCGGAATGAACAAGCTGTTTTATGAGGAAGGTTTTGACAGAACAAGCTTGTACTCACTGGAGTTTAGAATTCTAATAGCTCACTTGATTATATCAAATCTTGAGGGGTCTTGACAGAGTTGCTGTGGAGAAGTTTTGGCAGAATCTAGAACTAGGGTTCCCCTGTTTTGAAATCAAGGCTCACCATTAAAAACAGAGATGAGGCAAACATTTTTTCTCTGATAGTCATGAGTCAACTTTATTGAAAGAAGATTTTTAGGGAACTTGATTCTGTAGCTGCAGAGTGGTTTTCTTTTCCCCCTTGTGGGAGAGCCCAGGTCCAGAGGGCATAACCTCAGAATATCGGGTTGCATGTTTAAGGCAGAGATGAGGAAGAATTTCTTCTCTCAAAGGAGGGTGAATCTGCAGAATTCTTTCCCACAGAGGGCTGTTGAGGCTATGTCATTAAGTATGATTAAGGCCAAGATAGACAGAGTTTTAGTCAATACTGAAATCAAGGGATATAGGGAAAAGGCAGGAAGGTGTAGTTGAGAATTATCAAATCAACCATGATCCCATTGAATGGTAAAGCAGCTTGATCGGCTTAAAGCCCTACTTCTGCTTCTTTGATTGATGGTGTTATGAGTCTTTGGACCTTTGTTCTTGAAGTGCAGCAGAAGGAGTGTCCTTGAATATTTTTAAGGCAGAGATGTATAGCTTCTTGTTAAACAAGAGCTTTCAGGGTTATCAGGGGTAGGTGGGAATTTGCATTTAAGGGTACACTCAAATCAGCATGATCTTATCAAATGGTGGAGCAAGTTCAAGGGACTAAAAGCTCCTGGTTTTGTCTGTTCGTATTTCCACAACAGAAAACGGAAAATTCACAGCCATTCAGACTTAGTCAACATGCCAAAATTTCAGACTGTGGGTTTAATTCTTTGTTGTTTTTGTTTACAGCAGCTATAAATCTTACAGGTCTTAAAATCCACCCAATCTCAGCCGGACACCTCCAATATCTTGTTTCATGTAATATATTTAATGACTGCACCAACTAAAATGAAAGGAAGTTACAGTAGTTGTAGAGATCATCGGACTACAGCAAGCCATCTAGTACACTCTGTCCAATTACGTATATCCAAGCAGGATACCTGTTACAGTTTAAGTAGAAGGAGTTGGAAAAAACACCTACCAGAATCAGACTATAGTCATATCTTAGTATCTAGTACACCTTAGGACACAGGTCACCTGAACAGACATCCAAATGGGATCCAAAAGTCAAACCACATCACGGAGTAAAAAGTGAGTTTGATTTTTTTGTCTTATTGTTCTTCCCTCAGAAAATAATAATCATTTAAGAATCATCTTGTAAAGAGATTTGCAACTGTACCAGCCGATTGCTACACTTTCACTCACTGGGAAATCTTCTCTGTGATTTTGCAGTATAGCTTATTGTGATCAGGAAGCCTTTCTGATATAGAATTTCTTGAGTGATCTGGAATCAGGGATCAAACCAACACATTGTAATTCAACAGTAATCAGGTTGAAAAAGCATTGATCACGAGTGCAGAGTGTAAATCACAAAGTTTCAGTTAAAAAAAAAACTAATTGTCATATTAGGTACAAAAAACAAAATAAAAACAGGCCATACAGTTGTAAGTAATGACAGGATAAGAATAAACGAGGCAGGAAGAAGAATAAAAAGGTACTTATACTTTTTTTTATTTTCAGATGTCTCCAACCATCATAAAAAACTTGAAGGAGAGATTTCAAAACTGGGTCAAATGAGACAAAATGTTTAGCTTTTATTAGTAGTTATTATAGATACTTTCCATTCAACAACCTGTTTAGAGATGCTCTGACACATGTCTAGAGCATATGGGACTTGGCTCTGAGCATCCTAGGTTAGAGGTAGGGATACCATCACCATACCATAAAAGCCCCCTTAGTGTCTATTATAGATCAAATTTCCTGCCCAATCATGAAATGAAAAATCATGCCAATATGAAGTGTAAGTTTGGTTTTGTGTTCAAAATAATTAATTATCAAATACATGTTAAATAATTGTAACTGCACAATGATATGGAACCTAATTATTTTGAGCATCAATTGAATAGAGAGATGGCATTTTTGATTTTCCACTTGATTTTGTATCTGGGTTCAACTGGGTATAAAACAAACTTTAAAATATCAAACTGTCCTTGCTCATACTTCTCGCAATCGTTTCTTGCAATATGTTCCTTACAAAACCATCTCAGCAAAATAACTAGTTGCTCGCAGCAGCTGATGTTAAAATATGACTGCTGCAGTTCCAGCTAAAATGAATAACAATTTCACCTTGCAAAATACAACATAATGACAAGCTGCAGCTGTAGGAGTTCAGCTGACAGTGACAAAGGGAATTTCTCCTTTAGAAGCATTTTTATTTTGTAGTAATCTTTTGCTCCTTATAGGTGTTTCAGTGGTAAGAAAGATTTATACAACTATCTTGTGGTTTAATTTGATGAAGAAGAAAATGCTTTTCTTTTCTAAAGTTTAAGCTCACACTAGTATGCTATTCTTCTTAAAGAATTGTAGTCTTGATGTTAAATAACAGCATTTTCATTTTGAATTATGACACTACTGTTTCTTTACCTATATAAAACAATCACTGTTTAATGCTGGGTGATATATAAAATAATTAACTAACTTTGACTAACTTTTGAAATGATACTGATTTTTAATCTTATTCTGTTAACGAAAATGCAATAGAATAGATCTAACAACTTGTGTCAGGAATGTGATACTTAGTTTTAGTTTCAAGATATATTTTAAAGGATTGAGAATTAATCCAATCTCTGTTTGCTCCTATAATATGCGAACATGTGACATTTATAGAGTTCTCCAATCTTGCAACTTCAGAATTGATTATTCCTTTCCAATGTGTTTAGCTCTTAGAGACAGGAAAAACTCTTTTCTCTGCCAAATACTTTTAAAAACATATTCAAACTCAATCAGGCAGCTATTTTTGCATACTCAGAATAAGAAATGTGTATTTTTGGAAAATCACAATGCTTTGACAGGTAGTAGAAGACAGGAGCAAATAACTCATCACTAAGCAATTTTTATTGTGGGGATAAAATCCACTTCCATTGTTGAAATATGAGTGAAAGTTGTAAATTTTACATTAGAATTTGTATTTAACCTTGGATTTTGCATATATCAAATTCTTTTATGGAATTTGTAGACTTTGTTCTTCTGCCTCATAAAATTGCAACAGTTTGAGAGCTGTGTAAACTGGATCTGAATGCTTTGCTGAAGCACTGAATTGTAATTGTTTTATAATGGGCCATAATCTCCAGTAACAGGTTATTTTACAGCAGCTGCTATTAGTTAGACTTGCACTTGCATGTGTAAGCTTTTAAGTGTTTAGTGTGGTAAGTTGGTGATGATGATAATGTCATAATGAGGGAAACTAGGAACTAGGTAGTTTAGTGAACATCTTAACTGATGACATTTAAGGATTGGCAAATAAAGCTAACCAAGGAACATGAAGGAAGTGTAAATTGGAGTGAGGTGCTACTTATATACAGAGAGCAAGAAAGAAAGATCATGTGAAAAGAGAATAAGAGAGAAAAATAATGCTTGAAATGAAATTTGAATTAATGTTTGACATTTCAATAACTCCAACAACAATTAAGACCTGAAGAAATGAAACTCCACATCTGAATTCTAAATTTTCAGTGCCAGAGAGGTTGATCACATTACTAAAAGCAGTCTTAGATTTGAAATTACAAAATATGACATTTTGTGATACATTGGGTTTATATTCCTCACATACTCCTGCATTTTACCCATCACCCTCGATTCCCCTACTTATCAAAAATCTAGCTATTTCAACTTTAAATATATGCAAGAAATCTACTCCCCACAGCTCTCCATGACAAGGAGTTCCAAAGACTCTCAGCTCTCTGAGAGAAGAAATTCCTCCTCATTTCAGTCTTAAGTTGGTGCCTCTTTATTCTGAGACCATGCTCTCTGTTCCTAGACTCTCCCATGAGGGGAAACATATCCTCAGCATTTACCCTGTCAAGCTTCTTAATAATCCTACATTTTTCAATTAGATCACCTTTCATTCTTTTAAAGTCCAATTAATACAGTCCCAACCTGTTGAACCTTTTTCATAAGGCAATCCTTCCATAACTGGGGTCATCTTCATGAACCTTCTCTGCACTGCCTCCAATGAAATGATATTTTTCCTTAAGCAAGGGGATTAAACCTGCTCACAGTACTCTGCATGTGGTTTCACCAGCACCTTGTACAGTTCCAGCAAGACTCCCCGACTCTTTTTCTCCAACCCCCTTGAAATGAGGGTCAGCATTCTGTTAGCTTTCCCGATTACCTGCTAACTAGTATACTAACATCCTGTGTTCTGTGCACAAGTGCCTTTGTATTGCAGCTCTCTGCATTTTTTCTCCTTTGATCTTCCAAAATGAGCAACTTCACATTTTCCCATATTACACACCAATTATCAACTTTTTGTCCACTGACAATATCTTTCTGTAATTCTGCAACGTTCTCTCAACCTCCTTTTCACCTATTTTTATATGGTCTACAAATCTGGCTGCAGTACATTCACTTCCCTCCTCCAATTCACTGATATATATTGTAAATAATTGTGGTCCCAGCACTGATCCTTTTGGAACCCCATTGGCTATAAGACATTGACCTGAAAATGAGCCCCATAATCCCCATTCACTGTTTCCTGCTCATTAGCCTATTATATAGCTACATCAATATACTACCTCGAACACTGTGGGCTCTTATGAATGAACTTTTTGTGTGGGACCATGTCAAATGGCTTCTGGAAGTTCAAATAGAACACGCCTACTATTTCTGCTCTATTCGCCAGTTGACATTTCCTCACAAAACTCTAATAAATTAGTTGACTTTGATTTCCATTTCATGAAGCCATGATGACTCTGCCTGATTGGATGGTGATTTTCCAAATGTTCTGCATTACTTCCCTAATAATTGAGTCCAATTCTTTTTCAACAATAAATGTTAGGCTAACTAGACTATAGCTACCTTTTGCTTTCCTCTCTTTTTGAATAGTGGTTTCACTAGCAGTTTTCCAATCCTCTGGTATTTCTCCAAAATCCAAAGATCTTTGGAAAATTACAACCAATGCATCTCTGTAACTACAGTTTTTAGGATCCTAGGAAAAAAGTATTTAGGGTGAGGGGAATTATCTACCTTTAACTCATTAGTTTATCTAGTACTACTTCTTTAGTGATGGTGATGGTACTAAATTCCTCCCCCTTATTTATTAGTATTGGTGGGTGTTCGAATTATTTTCCACTGTAAAGACAGATGCAAACTTTTATGCCATTTTCTTGCTCCCCATAACCACTTCCCCAGGTTCATTTTGTAAGGGGCCTATGTTCATTTTGACCTTTCTTTTCCTTTTTGTATATTTAAAAAGCAGCTCTTACTGTCAGTTTTATTATTTCTCGTTAATTTGATTTTCCTTTGTTTTCGTTATCTTTCCTATCTTTTTGTCCTCCTTTGCTGGCTTCTGAATTTAGTTGAATCTTTGAGGCTATCACTGAATTTTGCCTCCTGATATGCTTTCTTTCAACTTACTACTCTGTTTAACTTTCTTGTTTAGCCATGATTGGCTTACCCTTCTCTTATAATCTTTCCCCTTTGCTGGGATATATTTTTGCTGAAAGCTATGAATAACCTTCTTAAACATCTGCCACTACTTGCTTACTGTCATTATTCCTAATCTATCCACCCTGTTCACTGTTGCTAACTCTACAATCATTTCAATGCAATTCCCTTTATTTAAGTTAACCATAGTAGTTTCTGACCCAAGTTTCCAACTCTAAAACTGAATATTAAATTCTATGATGTCATGATCAGTATTCCCTGATTTAGATTTATTTATTAAATCTGTCTCATTACCCATTGCCTGATCCAAGGTAGCCTGGCTCCATATTGTTATAGGAAACTATACCTAATACACTCTATGAATTCATTGCCATAGCTACCCTTTCCAATTTAATCGATCCCAACATGAAGATTAAAGTCACCTGACCCTAGTCCTTTTTTTTATATGCTCTGATTTTCTGTTGATTTATAGCTTTTTCTACAGCATGGTTGCTATTTGTGGGTCTGTACACTATTCCTAAAAACGCCTTCTTTCCCTTGGTCTTTTTTTAACCTTTACCCAAATGGGATCCACATCAATTGTGCCTAGATTGTCTCTCATAACTGTCCTCATTTCATCTTTTATTAAGAGTGCCATCCCACTACCTTTTCCATCTCTCCTGTCTTCCCGAAAGGTTGCGTGTCATTGAATGTTAATTTCCCTGTTTTGATCTCCTTGTAACCATGTTTCAGTAATGGCTATGAGATCATATTCATTTACATTGATTTGCACTGTCTTTATGCATTAAGATACAAAGCCATTAAGTTTATTCTACTACTGAATTTCCCTACACTTGTATGGTTCCTTGGTGCAATATGATATTCAAACATTCTGTTTCTTCATCTGTTTTCTGTTAACAATCAGCCCCATCACTAATCTGCAATCCTACCTTCACTTTCACTTTCACTTTTGATTTTCTAACTTTACATGCAAATGAACCTTTCTGACTATTTACTTTAAATCCCCATCCGTGCCTCTTGTTATGCCTGATCCCAGCATGATTCAAGTGGAGCCCATCCCTTTGGAACTGCTCCTTCCCAGTGCTGGTCCCATGAACTCAAACCCATTTCTTCCACACCAATCTTTGAGCCACGCTTTTACCTCTTCAATCTTGTTGACCCTACACTCATGTAATAATCTGGAGATTATTTCCGTTTTGGTAAGTAGAACAAATTCACATTTTTCAGTTCAGTTTGAATATAAGAGAGGCAGCGAGGTGTTTTTCTGAGATCAATAGCAGATTAAAAATGACATAATTTGGCCAGCAACTTTAGAATGCTCAGGTGTAACCATATATCTGCCTCACACCTGAAGATATCTCGCACTTTCACAAAAGTAATAGTTCATTTGCGTCAATACTGATTTGACACATTGAGTTCTATACCGACAAATTTCATCATTTTAAAATGCCTGAATCTTTTAAAACCATCTCAATTACCATTTTCCAGGATATACTTTAATGAAACCTCTAACTGTACACTTATTCATTTAGGGGAAATAGTGCTGTGGTGGTAATATCAATTGTGCTAGTAATCTAGAGATTAATGCTTTGACAACATGAGTTTAAATCCCACCATGGCAATAAGTTAAATTTAAATAATACATCTGGAATGGAAAGTTATTTTTAGTCTTAGTGACTACGAAACTAATTCATGACTATGTAAATACTGACCTGCTTCATGAACATCCTTTAGGGAATGCCTACATGTGACTCCTGACCCGCAGCAATGTGGTTAATTCTTAGTGGCTTTTTGAAATCAATGCAAGTCTCTCATTTCAAGGGCTATGAGGGATGGGCAACAAATACTGGCCTTGACAGCAACATCTACATACCATAAAACATAAAACTGAACAGAGCTTGCTACAAAATACAGCTGCCATTTTCTGAGAATCTACTGTGGTCAACTTGGCATATTGATCTAGAGGTTAACCAGTAGTTTAAGGAATTAAGAAGGTTCATGATGGTATAAGAATCTGCACTTACTTACATTTGGTATTTGGCATCTGCTTCAATTTTACAAAAATGGCAGCAGAACCTTTGCATTTTAGAAGGATGTAGAACATAGAACATAGAACATAGAACAATACAGCACAGAACAGGCCCTTCGGCCCACGATGTTGTGCCGCACTTCTATCCTAGATTAAGCACCCATCCATGTACCTATCCAAATGCCACTTAAAGGTCGCCAATGAATCTGACTCTACCACTCCCTCGGGCAGCGCATTCCATGCCCCCACCACTCTCTGGGTAAAGAACCCACCCCTGACATCTCCCCTATACCTTCCACCCTTCACCTTAAATTTATGTCCCCTTGTAACACTCTGTTGTACCCGGGGAAAAAGTTTCTGACTGTCTACTCTATCTATTCCTCTGATCATCTTATAAACCTCTATCAAGTCACCCCTCATCCTTCGCCGTTCCAACGAGAAAAGGCCGAGAACTCTCAACCTATCCTCGTACGACCTACTCTCCATTCCAGGCAACATCCTGGTAAATCTTCTCTGCACCCTCTCCAAAGCTTCCACATCTTTCCTAAAGTGAGGCGACCAGAACTGCACACAGTACTCCAAATGTGGCCTAACCAAAGTCCTGTACAGCTGCAACATCACCTCACGACTCTTGAATTCAATCCCTCTGCTAATGAACGATAATACTCCATAGGCCTTCTTACAAACTCTATCCACCTGAGTGGCAACCTTCAAAGATCTATGTACATAGACCCCAAGATCCCTCTGTTCCTCCACCTGACAAAGAACCCTACCATTAACCCTGTATTCCGCATTCTTATTTGTTCTTCCAAAATGGACAACCTCACACTTGGCAGGGTTGAACTCCATCTGCCACTCCTCAGCCCAGCTCTGCATCATATCTAAGTCCCTCTGCAGCCGACAACAGCCCTCCTCACTGTCCACAACTCCACCTATCTTTGTATCATCTGCAAATTTACTGACCCACCCTTCGACTCCCTCCTCTAAGTCATTAATAAAAATTACAAACAGCAGAGGACCCAGAACTGATCCCTGCGGAACTCCACTTGTAACTGGACTCCATGCTGAATATTTACCATCTACCACCACTCTCTGACTTCAACCGGTTAGCCAGTTTTCTATCCAATTGGCCAAATTTCCCTCTATCCCATGCCTCCTGACTTTCCGCATAAGCCTACCATGGGGAACCTTATCAAATGCCTTACTAAAATCCATGTACACTACATCCACTGCTCTACCCTCATCCACATGCTTGGTCACCTCCTCGAAGAATTCAATAAGACTTGTAAGGCAAGACCTACCCTTCACAAATCCGTGCTGGCTGTCCCTAATCAAGCAGTGTCTTTCCAGATACTCGTAAATCCTATCCCTCAGTACCCTTTCCATTACTTTGCCTACCACAGAAGTAAGACTAACTGGCCTGTAATTCCCGGGGTTATCCCTATTCCCTTTTTTGAACAGGGGCACAACATTTGCTACTCTCCAGTCCCCTGGTACCACCCCCGTTGCCAGTGAAGACGAGAAGATCATTGCCAACGGTACTGCAATTTCCTCTCTTGCTTCCCACATAATCCTAGGATATATCCCGTCAGGCCCGGGGGACTTGTCTATCCTCAAGTTGTTCAAAATGTCCAACACATCTTCCTTCCTAACAGGTATCTCTTCTAGCTTATCAGTCCGTTTCACACTCTCCTCTTCAACAATACGGTCCCTCTCGTTCGTAAATACTGAAGAGAAGTACTTGTTCAAGACCTCTCCTATCTCTTCCGACTCAATACACAGTCTCCCACCACTGTCCTTGATCGGACCTACCCTCGTTCTCGTCATTCTCAGGTTTCTCACATACGCATAGAATGCCTTGGGGTTATCCTTGATCCTATCCGCCAAGGATTTTTCATGCCCTCTCTTAGCTCTCCTAATCCCTTTCTTCAGGTCCCTTCTGGCTATCCTGTATCCCTCCACTGCTCTGTCTGAACCTTGTTTCCTCAACCTTATGTAAGCCTCCTTCTTCCTCTTTACTAGACATTCAACCTCCCTCGTCAACCAAGGCTCCCTCACACGACCATTTCTTTCCTGCCTGATCGGTACATACATATCAAGGACACGTCGTATCTGCTCCTTGAAAAAGTCCCACATTTCCACCACATCCTTCCCTGACAGCCTATGCTCCCAACGTATGCTCCTCAAATCCTGTCTTACAGCATCGTAATTTCCCTTCCCCCAATTGTAAAATCTTCCTTGTTGTGCGCACCTATCTCTCTCCATAACCAAGGTGAAAGTCACAGAATTGTGGTCGCCATCACCAAAATGTTCACCCACTAACAAGCCCACCACTTGTCCCGGTTCGTTACCGAGTACCAAATCCAATATGGCCTCCCCTCTGGTTGGACAATCTACATACTGCGTTAGAAAAGCTTCCTGGACACACTGCACAAACACCGCCCCATCCAATCTACTTGATCTAAAGAGCTTCCAATCAATATTTGGGAAGTTGAAGTCGCCCATGACTACGACCCTGTGGCTTCTGCACCTTTCCAAAATCTGTTTCCCAATCTGTTTCTCCACATCTCTGCTGCTATTGGGGGGCCTATAATAAACACCCAACAAGGTGACTGCACCTTTCCTATTTCTGACTTCAGCCCATACTACCTCCAGAGGCAGATCCCCCTCAAACTTCCTTTCTGCAGCCGTTATACCATTTCTAATTAGCAATGCCACCCCCCCTCCTTTTTTACCACCCTCCCTAATCTTACTGAAACATCTGTAACCAGGAACCTCCAACAGCCATTCCTGTCCCTCATCTATCCATGTTTCCGTGATGGCCACAACATCGTAGTCCCAGGTACCGATCCACGCCTTAAGTTCACCCACCTTATTTTTGATACTCCTTGCATTGAAGTATACGCACTTGAGCCCATCTCTGTGTCCGCAAGTAGTCCCTGTCAGTGCTACCTTCTCCACAGCCTCCCTACAGTCTTGGACATCCTGACACACAGCTAGCTTACTTGCTGGACTACAAGTCCGGATCCCATCCCCCTGCCAAATTAGTTTAAACCCCCCCGAAGAGTGCTAGCAAACCTACCCCCCAGGATATTGGTGCCCTTCTGGTTCAGGTGCAACCCGTCCTGTTTATACAGGTCCCACCTTCCCCAGAATGCAGTCCAATTGTCCAAATATCTGAAGCCCTCCCTCCTACACCATCCTTGCAGCCACGTGTTCAACTGCACTCTCTCCCTATTCTTTGCCTCTCTGTCACGTGGCACCGGCAACAACCCAGAGATGACGACTCTGTCTGTCCTAGCTTTTAGTTTCCAGCCTAACTCTTTGAGCTCTTGAATGACCTCCCCACCCCTCTTCCTACCTATGTCGTTGGTGCCAATGTGTACCACGACTTCTGGCTGCACACCCTCCCCCTTAAGGATTCTGAAGACACGGTCCGAGACGTCTCGGACCCTAGCACCTGGGAGGCAACAAACCATCCGAGAGTCTCGCCCATGTCCACAGAACCACCTGTCCGTCCCTCTAACTAGAGAGTCCCCTATAACTAGCGCTCTCCTCTTCTCCCCCTTTCCCTTCTGAATCTCAGAGCCACAGACCCCTTCACTGCAGCTTACACCTGCAAGGCTGTCCCCCCCAACAGTTTCCAAAGCTGCATACTTATTTTTTAGGGGAACGACCACAGGGGAACCCTGCACTGCCTGTTTCTTCCCCTAAGTGATGATCCCCTATGATCATCACTTTGAATATAGAGGTAGTCAAGAAGATGGTAGCAATGCACTTTCGCACTTTCTAGTCAGTTGTGTTGTTAAGTAAGCTGCATATAAGTAGTTTTTGGTATTTGCTGGATTCAAACCAAATCAACTACTGCTTTCACTTCAGTAAAAATTGAGATTTTTCTTGTTTTGGTGTGTCAAGTCCAAATATGGCCCATCTGCAATTTGGATGTATAGGATAGAGCAGTGCCAATTTACTGGAGCATTCAAAGTATGATTGACTACTTGAGTCAAACAATGCTATGGTATTTCTGGGAACTTTTGGCTAGTCAACCTGGATCATTAAGTGAGACAAGGAAATGTAGACCATTACTATCGGCCAGAAGAAACACTCTCAAAATATATTAAGAAGATAGCCTAGACCCTAACATTTTGTTATTTTTAAAGGTGGCATAAGGTGTTGTGTTCCAGATACAACTCGATTTGTCAAACTACTTGATGTTGACCAAACACACTTTATTTTTACACTACAGATAAAATACAGACAAAATAAAAACAAAAGAAAATAATTAGTTTAACTGTAACTCTATTGAAATACTTAATAAAATTATATATATATGATCTAATTGTTCCAATATAGTGACATCCCATAAGTACACTCTTGGCAATGGCAAATCCAGTGAAATAGATTGTCTCATATGTAATTTTTACCAGCAGGAAGAGAACCCCAGCTTTTAACTGTAGCAGAGAGAGAAATAAGAGTTGCCACAGTCAGCTTTAAGACCCGAATGAAACTGAAAGCTAAAATAAAAAATCCTGGTTCCATGGTAACTTGCTCTCCCACACATTCGGGTTACTTCTATTGTTCCAAATTTTAAAAAAAAGGCCTTACAATTTGTTGACCTTATTGGCTTTGAGTATACAGTTTGATACCTCAGTTTCAAATTTTCTTCATAAAAAAACCCAAGAGAAAATACACCCCTTAAAACCAAAGGATTGTCACAATTGGGGATTGAGATTTTCCTATTTCTCAATGCACAACTCATAAGCTAATACAGTAGCAAGGAGAATTGATAAATAATTATAGGTTTACTTGTAGGCTATCATTTTAACTGTTTAAACTCTAATTGTACACTTTTTATACACACGTGGCAGTGGGAAGGAATTGCCTAAAATTGCGTCTTCCAAGGTCGCTGGAGTTAGATAAATGGTGTGTTCTTTCATGGCGGTGTGTACACTCCATCTTCGTCAATGAAACTTAATTAGGTGAATAGGAACTTGAAGATTCCTGAAAAAAAGACCTGTCTATCTCCACTTGTATTCCTTGAAATACAAAGTCTTAAAAGACTCAATTTTCAGCATCACTCTGATTGTATGCAATGCAAACTGTCTTTTAGCTTGTTTCCCTCCCTGTAGTTGCAGGGCTGCTTAATTTTCCATTTCATTCTTGAGGGAGCAAAGCATCCATAATGAATAATTTCCTCTAACAAGACAATCTAAGCTCTACATCACTTGCATAACTGTAGGTGTCAGTGTTGCTTCAAGTAATTAATTATGATTGGTCAATTCTAAGTGAATGAAAAAATAGGTATATTGCAGGTGTTTCATGTGTGTGTACAGATTTTCAGAAGGTGTTCGTTAAGATGCTACGTAAGAAATTTATCAGGCCAATCAAGCTGCCAATCGAGAATTATAGTTGAATAAATTCAGGATAACTAGCAGACAATAGCAAAGTGTTAAGGTAAATTGTTGTCTTTTCACACAGGATGTCGCCATTGATTTGCTGCACTAATTCATGCCAGAATCTCCTCTTTGGAAGTTTTTGAATTTGAGCACAAGGAGATCATTAATATTAAAATTGGTTAATACTGCTCCATCAGGAGACTTCAGAGAAATATCATAGGATACTTAGCAAATAAACTTGTTAATTCCATATCTTAAATTAGACTCTACCTCCAGTACCAACAAGCCCAGACAAAATAGAAACACAACAGTAAATGTGCCTGAGTTGAATTGCTTTCGAGAACATTTCAAAGCACACTATTACTTTGTTAAATATTAGCGATAGATATTTCTTGCCAATGTGCTTTCTTTCTGTTTCTGTAATGAGCTATTGCATACACTCTCTCTGAACTCAAACTAAACTGCCATATTCCAACAATTTAATGCTAAACTATCCACAGCCCCTATTCATGGCTCTACAACTAAGTGTTGTCCATCCAAAAAAGTACAATAAGATGTATTTGTGATATAGATTATAAAGGTAGCTTTAGACATACATGTATGCTTTCTGCAATAGGTGGTACAGGCTTGAGGGTCTACATGACCTATCCCACTTGTATTTCCTGGTTCAAACAGTTGAAGTCATCTGTCATCATCACAAGCTGAATGAGGCAGCGGTTTCCCCATAAAGTAATCCGAATACAGTTGGAGGATGTACAGTTGTGCTGAACTTTGAGAGTATGATAGCGCTCGTTGTTTTGTCTTTCCTGCAAATGGTCACGAAGCTTTTATCACGCATACATTTCTTGTCTATAGCTGCAGTGATGTCAGAGGTACTCTGCTGCACATATTCACAGCTGCTTCTTGTTGAACTTGGAGGATTTTAGTCCTTCCTGTAGCTGGACCAGTGGAATACCAATCTCTTGCTCTTTCAGATAACAATGAGCATAAACTACAGTGTGCCTATTTTGTGTGTGACAAGATTGTGCCTACTCCTTATGCAGTTTCCCTTTCTCAGTTCACTAAGAAGATTCACTGGTCAAACATACTCATTGTGGTTAATTGTTCATGGGTGTTGGCCATTAGTTGGGATCAGGTTTGGAATAAAATGTGCCAACAACTCAAATGCATATTCTCATTCTGAGTTAAAATCTCATCAATAGTCTTGTCCATCCTTATCTCTGTGGCCGCCTTTGTCTCTGGAATTATCTGCAAAATCTGTGTTCATTCAAATCTGGCCTCACCATTGATGATCATATCTTCAGCTTTCTAAGCTGTCAGTTCTGGATTCTGTCCTTGGACCTATCCATTTTTTTTCTCTCTCTTTCTCTCTCTCTCTTTCTTTCAAGATATACCTTAAACTCACTATCTTGACTGAACATTTGCTGACCTAATCTAATTCCTCTTTCTTTGTCGTTGGGCCATTTTCTTTTGGCTTGAAATATGCTCCTGTGCTTTGGGATGTGTTACGATGTTAAAGATGCCATATAATTAATTACAAGTTTCTGTCTGGGGACTGATGTCTTGTCTGTTATAGAGGATGAATGGAGAATGCTACTATAAAGTGTTTGTATCAGGACCTCCACTTCCTTTGATTTCACTTCAAGAGAAACCTTAAAGAAAAGAAAATTAAGAGAGTTTTCATGGATATCAAGGCAAGCATGTTCCCAGGACTTCCTAAAATTAATAAACTTTTTTAACCTGGAACTCAGGACCTATGAGGGTGAAGAAATCAATTATTTCAAAAGGAAATCACATGGATCCTTGAGGGAAATAAACTTGCGGGGCTAGGGAGAGAGCAAGAGAATGGAATTAACTGGATGGACAGAATGGCCTCTTTCAGTACCATTATCACTCTATGACTTTCTCATTGTGTTCATGGGTGTTTGGCATTAATTGGGATCAGAAGGAAACTGTGCAGTTGGGTTAGGAGTTACAGATGTAAAAATTGGCTTCAGGCCTGACCTTTATCCCAGTGCCAACAACTTAAATGTATGTGGTGGAGTGACAGACAGACAGCAGATTAAAATTTAATTTCACAACAAAGGGGAAGTGATACATTTTGGGAGAGAGAATCAGGAGAGAGGGTACAAGCCAAAGGTAGATGTTGGCAAAGTCTAATGTCAAGCAATTTGAGCACCTGGGTTTAAAGTGACCACAGCAGATGGTGGGGCTTAAATTCAACAAAAGTCTAGAATTAAAGGTCTAATGATAATTATGCAATTATTGACTTTTAATAAAAAAGGCATCCTCACTTGGTCTGGCCTACATGTGACTCCTGACCCACAGCAATGTGATTGACTCTTGACTGCCCTCTGAAATAGCCCAGCAAGCCAAACAGCTTAGACTGCAGTGGTTCATGAGGGTATCTCACTATCGTAAGAGCAACTGGGTAATAAATACTAACCCAGCCAATGATTTCATTGAGTGTATTCATAGAGAACATAAAAATAAATCATTTCCAGTGGCTGAAGGGTTGATCACCAGAGGACACAGACTTAGATAATTGACAAAAGAAACAGAATGGATATGTGGGAAATCATTTTAAATCAACGAGCAGTTAGAATTTGCAATGTGCTGCCTGAGTGGGGATAGACACAGATTCAATAGTGGCTCCAAAAGGGAATTCAACAACAATTAAAGCAGAAAGGAATTGCAGGGATATCTAGAAAGTCTGGCTACAGGTATGTGGTAAAAAAAAGATAGGCCTTTGAAAGATACCACAGAGACTGAAAGGGCTAAATAGCCCCTTCTGAGCTGTAATATTCTATTCTAAATACATTGTGTAATGGTTTTGCAAATATAACCTCTGCTAGGTTTAGACACAGGAATTAGCAAGTGCATGGTTATTATGAATGGAGGGTACAGGCTGTGCGGTGGCATTGTGCCTCCAGACCTGCCCTTGTCAATGCCCTCGATACATTCGCTGCCAAAATGTAGGCGAGGGCCTTCTCCTAAAACATTTGACAGCTGCTTTCGCACAGCTGGCTCACAATCTGTTTTGCTTCTCTCCCAGTTGTTGGGAGCCTCCTGGCCCTGCAGCAGTTCTTGTTAATGAAGATATTAACAAGGATTTGAGCACCCAAAACAACATTCTGTTTCTGGATCACCTTCTTCCCTGTGCCAAGTCTTGTCACATTAGCTGATGCAGTATTTATTCCTGTGCGTACCTTCTCATGTGTGCATGATATCCTTAACACCAGTTGAACTCCAGTTTGAATAAGTTCCTATTGCAAGATGGGTTCAATGCTGTTACTAGGAATTGTCAGTCTGAGGATGTAGCATGTGAATGTTCACATTGGAAGCAAGGTGTGCAGTAGGGGTGTGCCTCGTGAAGAGACTGTATTCCTGCACACACTGTACTTACAATTACGTTGCCATAATTGTTGATGATACTGAACTATTTCCTCATTAGTTTCAAAGAAAGACAAACTGTGAAACCATGTTCCCTTGCTTAATGACCTTCATCAATGTAGTTCATATCTGGCCTTTTGCTGAGGATCACCCTTCAGCATTAAACAAGGCTAATCTCCTTCAGAACACTTTCTAAAGAAACAAATCCGGGGATTTACTGTGGCTATTATTGCACACAAATTACTGCCAAATCTCCTTTAGTTGCACAACTGGCAGGCTGTGTCAGTTTAAGAGAGAACAGCAGCTCTTAAAGTTGGCAAGCTCACCTCATTTTGCTTGACAGCAAAGGCAGGTTGGGAGGTCTGGCTTGCTCCGGTCAATTTCATGTGCTGAAAATCCAGTGAAACACAGGTAGGAGACAGGGAGAGCTTAACTGATGGGATTGAAAAGGGGAGATTGGTCAAGGCCAGCTGCTGAACTGAGAATACAGATCATCTAAAGAAAACTTGAGGCTTTCGCATGCAAGAATACAAGGAAGCAACATTACATAACTCAATTTTAAAAATAAATCTAAGTGTAAGTTGTTAGGATTTCCTTAATTGTTATCCTTTATTGCAAGGAAGTTAAAAGTAGAGAAATATTTGTGAGCAGATTGTTTCCATGCTGTATGACTCTCTGACTCTATGGCACCCACCAATATTAAAACTGGAAGATGGAAGTCTCACCCACCAACTGGAGACCTGGTGAGTCATTCATGTTATCCTCCTTGGGGAAGGGTTACTGGTTTAAGTACCCACTCAGTACTTCTGGCCCACATAGGGTCTCCTTAAGATGAAGGACACTGGGGCAGAAATCCCCTCTCCCCCTTCCTTAGGTCCTAACCTCTGTAATTTCTCCCTAAATCTCGCTGTCTCTTTACTTCCCTCTGCATTTTTGTTCCTTCAGGCCTATTTCTTTGAACAAACCTTTGGTTATACATTCTATTAATTGAAATTAATGAAAGGGAGTTTTTCAAAATGGAGAAGTGTGACCAGTGGTGCTCCACAGGGATCTGTATTGGGACCACCGTTGCTTGTGATATACATAAATGATCTGGAGGAAGATATAAGTGGTCTGATTAGCAAATTTGCAGATGACACTAAGATTGGTGGAGTAGCAGATAGTGAAGGGGATTGTCAGAGAATGCAGCAGAATATAGATAGATTGGAGATTTTCATTAGATAGACGGAGGCTGAGGGGGGGACCTGATTGAGGTCTACAAAATCATGAAAGGTATAGACAGGGTGGATAGCAAGAAGCTTTTTCCCAGACTGAGGGACTCAATTACTTAGGGTCATGCATTCAAAGTGAGAGGGGAAAAGTTTAAGGGAGATATGCACGGAAAGTTCTTCACACAAATGGTGGTGGGATCTTGGACTGTGTTGCCAGCCGAAGTGGTAGAAGCGGGTACGATAACATCATTTGAGATGTATCTAGACAGACACATGAATGGGCGGGAGCAGAGGGATACAGATCCTTGGAAAATGGGTGACAGGTTTAGACAGAGGAACTGGATCAGCGTAGGTTTGGAGGGCTAGAGGGCCTGTTCCTGTGCTGTAATCTTTGTTCTTTGATTTAGGTGACTCAGTGGTAAACGTGCCTGTGATGTGCATAGGGGACATTGTTAAGCTGTCTTATAAATGCAAATTGTTGTTGTTAAAGAAACAAATTTAATGTGGATCTAACTGTTAAGGAAAGCTACATTAGTGGGCAAATAATTACCCAGACACATTGGATCAATGATTATTAATGAACAGGTATTGAGTAGTAGTTGAAGAACACTTGTTACACTGGATAGACTGTTGCAGGTGTAACTCTGTAGCATCACTCCTTCCTATATTTATGATATTCTTCTCTGACTTCCAAGGAATGGAATCTGAACAAGTATAGAAAAGGATACAGGATTATGGTATCTTTGCATTATAATAAGTCACTTAGCTACAGGAGTGGGTCAGAGGCTAGGAATACAGTACTGTGGCAGGTCAATAAAGCAAATAAGAACAGAACTTACACAATTAACGGTAGGGCCCTGAATAGTGTTGTAGAACAGAGGCCTAGGATTTCAGGTACATAATTCTTTGAAATTTTCTTCACATGTAGACAGGGTGATTTAAGAAGGCTGAGGAAGGGTCACTCTACCTGAAGTATTAACTCTGATTTCTCTCCACAGATGCCAAGATCTGCTGAGCTTTCCCAGCCATTTCTGTCTTTGTTGATGTGGTTAAGAAAGTGTTTAGCACACTTGCCTTCATTGCGCAAACCATTGAGTACAGTAGTTGGGGCGTCATATTACGACTCTGCAGGACGTTGGCGAGGCCTCGTTTGGAGTACAGTGTGCAGTTCTGGTCGCTCTGCTCTGGGAAGGATGTTGTTAAATTGGAGAGGATTCAGAAAAAGATTTACCAGGATGTTGCTGGGAATGGATGGTTTGAGTTATAAAGATAAACTGTGACTTTTTAAACTGGAGCATAGTAGATTGAGGGCTGATCTTATAAAGAATTTAAAAATCATGAGGGGTATAGGTAAGGTAAATAACAAAGGTATTTTCCCTAAGGTATGGGAGTCCAAAACTAGGGAGTATATTTTTAAGGTGAGAAGAGAAAGATTTAAAAAGGACATGGGGGCAACATTATTAGAGTAGTTCATATGTGGAATGAACTGCCAGAGGAAGTGATGGGTGCAGGTACAGTTACAACATTTAAAAGACATTTGGATAAGTAGAGTCATAGAGTCATAGAGTTGTACAGCATGGAAACAGACCCTTCGGTCCAACTCGTCCAAGCCAACCAGATATCCAAACCCAATCTAATCCCACCTGCCAGCACCCAGCCCATAACCCTTCAAACCCTTCTTATTCATATACCCATCCAAATGCCTCTTAAATGTTGCAATCGTACTAGCCTCCACCACTTCTTCTGGCAGCTCATTCCATACATGCATCACCTTCTGCATGAAAAAGTTGCCCTGTAGGTCTCTTTTATATCTTTCCCCTCTCATCCTAAACCGATGCTCTCTAGTTCTGGACTCCCTGACCCCAGAGAAAAGAATTTGCCTATTTACCCTATCCATGCCCCTCATAATTTTGTAAACCTCTATAAGGTTATCTCTCAGCCTCCAATGCTCCAGGGAAAATAGCCCTAGCCTGTTCAGCCTCTCCCTATAGCTCAAATCCTCCACTCCTGGCTATATCCTTGTAAATCTTTTCTGAGCCCTTTCAAGTTTCACAACATCTTTCTGATAGGAAGGAGACCAGAATTGTCCTGTACAGACGCAACATGACCTCCCAACTCCTGTACTCAATACTCTGACCAATAAAGGAAAGCATACCAAACGCCTTCTTCACTATCCTATCTACCTGCGACTCCACTTTCATGGAGCAATGAACCTGCACTCCAAGGTTTCTTTGTTCGGCAACACTCCCTAGGACCTTACCATTAAGTGTATAAGTTCTGCTAAGATTTGCTTTCCCAAAATGCAGCACCTTACATTTATCTGAATTAAAACTCCATCTGCCACTTCTCAGCCCATTGGCCCATCTGGTCAAGATCCTGTTGTAATCTGAGGTAACTCTCTTCACTATCCACTACACCTCCAATTTAGGTGTCATCTGCAAACGTACCAACTGTATCTCTTATGCTCGCATCCAAATCATTTATGTAAATGACAAAAAGTAGAGGACCCAGCACTGATCCTTGTGGCACTCCACTGGTCACAGGCCTCTAGTCTGAAAAACAACCCTCCACCACCCCCCTCTGTCTTCTACCTTTGAGCCAGTTCTGTACCCAAATGGCTAGTTCCCCCTGTATTCCATGAGATCTAACCTTGCTAATCAGTCTCCCATGGGGAACCTTGTCGAACGCTTTACTGAAGTCCATATAGATCACATCTACTGCTCTGCCCTCATCAATCCTCTTTATTACTTCTTCAAAAAAACTCAATAAAGTTTGTGAGACACGATTTCCCATGCACAAAGCCAAATTGACTATCCCTAATCAGTCCTTGCCTTTCCAAATACATGTACATTCTGTCACTCAGGATTCTCTCCAACAACTTGCCCACCAACGAGATCAGGCTCACTGGTCTGTAGTTCCCTGGCTTGTCTTTACCACCCTTCTTAAATAAGTACATGCATAGGAAAGGTTTGGAGGGATATGGGCCAAATGCAGGCAGGTGGGACTAGTTTAGTTTATTCTCGACTAGTATGACCAAAAGCTCGGATTTCATGCTGGCTAGCTCAATGACGTTATGACTGTATGACTCTATGCCGTACAGCAGGGAAAGGCCAAATGATGGTCTGGGTAAATGGTCGCCATTGTTGCTGGATACAGCAGCATCATGCTGTCTTGTATTTCAGAAATATTCTCAGTCATTTTTTTTTGACGGCAAAATCCATATGGCAAACAAAACTCTGTTAACTCCCATCTGACAACCTGGTACTCTATGTTAAGACCATAAGATTTGGGAGCAGAATTAGGCCATTCAGCCCATCAGTCGATCATGGCTGATGTGTTTCTGCGATCATCTCATCTTTACTAATCAAGAGCCCATCTGCTCTGAATTAATAAAATCAACCCCAAAGTACCATGGATGCTGGAAAACCGAGATTAAAAGCAAAGTGCTGGAAATGGTCAGCAGATTTGACAGCATTTGTGGAGTGGGAACGTTTTTGAGTCAAATATGACTCTCCTTCAGAACTAGCAGTTTGTGGCTCTATGTGACAAGTGAAAACGGATGAAAGTATTGAATATTTCATAGATTAAATGAAGAAAGGTACACATTTGTACAAAGTCATTAAAGATACTGAGACACTCTCCTCTTCTTTCAACCGTCAGACCAGACATGAAGTTAATTATTACCATTGCTTCCTATTGACGCAATGTGATACATCAGGCAATGTCATGTTCTCTGGTAGCTTGCCGTTCCCTGGAATTATGTGCTGTCTCCTTTGCAGGAAAAGAGCTTTGTGTTCATGCCAGATCTCGCACTCACAATCAGTCAGATTTTGCGGAACGGGCTGTAGTAATGGTAAAGGACCTAACTGCTGAGACTGCAGTGTGCTAATATTCTCCACGGGGGATGGAATATCTATCATTTTCAACAGGAACAGAGCTTGGATCAATGTTCTTAAGGAGGTTGACTTGAGTTGTGGAGGAGGGTTTAATTTAACTTGGTGTGGGGGTGTGAATCCAAGATATGGCATCAGACAGTAAAGATGCAATGAACAATCAATGAAGAGGATATAACAGAATAAAGAATAGTGCAGGCAGAGCAGGAATTAGATGAAGTAAAGAAGGACTGGAAACTACACAGAACCTTTCATGCATTGACATTCAGATAGGCGTTAATACAAACATTGCCACCCAAGGTCATTGAGAGAGGTAACAAGTTGTAATATGTTGTTTCTGATATGGCTAAAAAACCAACCTCGGTTAAACATGGGGGAAACTGAATACAAAATATTAATTGCTAATGTGTTCAGAAGGAACAAGTAAGGCTGTAAAGAGAGAGTGGATTGTGGTAATGGCAGCAACTATATTCTTCACGTTCCAAAGAACATATGAATAAGGAAGCAGGAATAGACAACTCAGTTCTGTGAGCCTGCTCTGTTATTCAATAAAGTCATGGCTGAGCTGATTTTAATCTCAACATTCCTGCAATATTCCCAATAATCTTTCATCTCCTGGGTAATCTATCTACCTTTGCCTTGAAAATATTTAAAGGTTCTGCATCCACTGCCTTTTGAGGAGGAGAATTCCAAAAACTCAACACTGAGAGAAAAAATGTTTCCTCACCTGTTTTAAATGGGTGTTCCTTTCTTTTTAAATTATGACCCTCTTTCTGGATTCTTCCACAAGACAAAACCTCCTTTTAGCATCGACCTTACCAAGTCCCTCAGGATCTTATGTTTCAATTTAATCATCTCTGACACTTCTTAACTCCAGTGAATTCAGGCTTAGCCTGTCTAGTGTTTCCTCACAACTCAATCTGTTTATTCCAGGCATTAGTCTTGTACAAATGTCTCTGAACTGATTCCAATGTATCACCATCCTTCCATAAGAATGGTAACCAGTACTGTACACAGTACTCCAGGTGCGGTCTAACCAATGCTCTGTGTAACTGAACATAACCTCCCTACTCTTGCATTCAATTCCCCTCTCAATAAAACATTACATTCTATTAGCTTTCATGATCACTTGCTGTATCTGCATCCTAACCTTCTGTGACGCATGCATGAAGGCATCCAGATCTCTCACCTGAGAGCTCTACAGCCTCTCACTATTTAGATAATATGCTTTTTCTTTACCACTCGTTCCATGCCAGGATGGTGTGTGACTTGGAGGAGAACTGATAGGGTGTGCTGCTTCCATGCATTTACTGATTTGAGTAGTCGAGTTTGCAGGTTTTAAAGGCATTATGGACGGAGCCTTGGTGAGTAACTTTAGTGCACGTTACTTATATGGTATGTATTACTGCCATGGTAGAAGGGGGTGAATGTTTAATTTAAGTGAATGTTTAAGACCTGAAAAAGGTGGCTGTATGGAGCAAAGCTCCTGAGAAGAGCAGGCATATAGTTGACTTAGTTGCTTAAAGTGAAGAGTTGGTGTTAGTTCCAGATCAGATAAGCCCAGATGTGGTTATTAGTCAGAGTACTTTGAACTCAAGTATATGATAGCTCCAGAAAGTATGGGGCTGCTTTGTTTTGGAATGTGTTGCACTTCCTGAGTGCTATTGGAGCTGCATCCACCCAGACAAGTGGAGAATATTCCATTACACTTCTGGCTTATAGCATCATTCGGATGGTGGATAGACTTTGAGGCATCAGGAGGTGAGTTACTCACTACAAATCATCGAGCTTCTGACCTGTCTTTTAGTCGCACCATTTTTTTTGGGCTTTTCCAGTTCTGTTTTAATGGTAGCCCTCAGGTAAGAACTGAGGATTTGGTGCTGATAATTCAGTTTGTGATGTAAACTGTGCAACTTGCTTTTAATGTTAGTTGCTGTAAAGTTGAGTTTTTTTTCAAGTTGGTAACTCATGGCATTTTTCTGTGTATCTGAAACTAATAATTATCTTGTAAGTATTTTTGTAACCATGGTGATTTCTTTTAAAAACAGTTTTGGAGCCTGCATTTAGAGTGAATGGGTTTTGTATGTTAATGGCCTTTTGTTTATTTTTGAATATTTATAATCCAGCACCATACATCACGGGGTCTTCAAAGGTTTGTTGGAGAATGGTGGGATCTGGGTTTGTTTTTCAGCTTTAGGAAAATGTCCATAACTTAGAGAATTATACTTTCACTTTTAACTTTGGATGCTGTTAGTCCTCCAAAGATCTTGGAAAAAGATTAGATTAGATTAGATGAGATTACTTACAGTGTGGAAACAGGCCCTTCGGCCCAACAAGTCCACACCGACCCGCCGAAGCGCAACCCACCCATACCCCTACATCTACCCCTTACCTAACACTATGGGCAATTTAGCATGGCCAATTCACCTAACCTGCACATCTTTGGAGTGTGGGAGGAAACCGGAGCACCCGGAGGAAACCCACGCAGACACGGGGAGAATGTGCAAACTCCACACAGAGAGTCGCCTGAGGCAGGAAATGAACCCGGGTCTCTGGCGCTGTGAGGGAGCAGTGCTAACCACTGTGCCACCTTGTATAGAGCAGCGCTCCTGAGAAGAGCAGATATATAGTGAGTTAGATGCTTAAAGTCAAGAGTTGGTGTTAGTTCCAGACCAGACTAACCCAGAAGTGGCTATTTAAACTGAATACATTGGAACTCAGGTGTATGATAATTTCAGTTTATAAATTAAAGCAACAACTATTAGATGCGAGGACACTAGTATCTGAGTATTATGAGTGATGCTTTGAATAGTGTATAAGGACTGGTGTTTTGGGTACTCTACCAAACTGGTTTTGCTGTTTCTTCTTCATATGGAAAAAGAATTGGGAGTAATGGAATTATACTTTTACAGGCTGTATAAAATCTTTGAATTTGTATTCCTGGTAGATAGTGTGGAAGGATTATGATCAATTTTATTGACATTCCTTTGGCAATAAAACAGAATCTTTGTCAAAACAAAACTCTGCAGCATTGAATAGGATGGAATGCAATATCCTCTTATTGTCACGTGTACTCCATTGTAGGAGTACAGTGAAATGCTTTTACATGTCTGCTTTCTTATGTAGACATCTTAGGTACAAGTACCTAGGTACAATTCTTGGATGCAGCAGAGGAATAAAAGTAGTTACATTACTTTATGGAATTGAAAAATAAGTTTAAAAGTTGAACATCATTAAAGAGTTGATAATTACAATAAGGTAGGAAAGTTCAAACAAACAACACAGTATAGCAGCTCAGTGCAGGGCCTCCACTCGCGGTCTTACTGCCTGCACCAGACCCCAGACCAACAGCCACCCCACTATGCTCCAGCCTCCAGTCCGCTCTGTACCTGCACTCAGCTGCTCCAAGGTAAGTTCCAGGACTGCATCCTCTGCGCTGGAGCTGCATCCCTACACTCTGCTCCAAGGCTGCTTCCCCACTTGTCTCTCAGAGACTTGCTGCTTTCACCTGCCACTCCAACAAGATTTGCCTCCAGTGCTAAGGGGGACAGAAGAAGGAAGAAAGAGGGAGGGAAAAAAGTTAAAAATACAGGCAGAGTAGAGGAGCTCCAGCTGTAACATCCTACTCTGCCACCACCTTCCAGTATTTGCTTGCTTATGTTTTAGAGAGAGACCACTTAGTTAAAACCAAAAAAAATAATTTTAGAAATCTATCCAACCAGATTCCCGACTGGGATCTGCCTTGCCTTATAATGCCATCTGCTCGGACTGTAACAAGTTGAATGACTTTGATGGAAGCTCAGGCAACTTCAGGGTTTGCTGCCAAGTTGGTAGCGCAAGTACTCACTTAAGACTGAAAAAAAAAATGAAAGAACAACAGATGCTATAAGTCTGAAACAAAAACAGAAATTGTTGGAAAATCTTAGCAAATCTGGCAGCATCTGTGGAGAGAAATCAGAGTTAAGGTTTTGGGTGGAGTGACCTTTCCTCAAAACTGAGGACCATTCTGCGGAAGGGTCACTTGACTTGAACCATTAACTTTGCTGAGATTTTCCAGAAATTTCTGTTTTTGTTATTCACCTAGAGTCCCTGATGGACTAAGTAGATTGAAGTCAATGTAGAATAAAACTGGGCTGTGAATAAATGAGATTCTGATCAAAATCGCTGATGGGTTTGGTTACAATGAGGGACTGACATTTGGAATGACGTTCCTTAAAGCCTTCATTTCCACACACTTTTCTCTTTCAAAGAAAACTTCACAAAATCCATCCCTTTGGACACATTTTGACCCCCTTTTTAATCTCCTCTTTTGCAGTCCAATACCTATTCCCATATCCTTTCTGCAAAGTGTCATATGAATTTTTTGATGCTCAGTGTGCTATATAAATAAGTGCTGTGCTTGTTGTGTTGCTGCTTAATAGTTTTAATGCAGGTTTGATGTCTGAGTGTGACAACATTCAAATGCCACATGCAAATGCTTCAATGTTGCATGAAACATCTAATTAGTTATCATATTAATAACCTGATGTACATATTACCATATCAATTTATAAATTCATCTTCCACAGTTTCACTGAACTGTTATGTTTGTTTCACCTCTTATTCCAGCTATTCAAATTGACTTTCTCTGATTTACATGATTCATCTGCTGGTTTGGAAAAATGCTGTTATTTTGAAAGATTTGAGTAACAAGCTTGAATAAAATATGCATCCCGTTACTTTAAACCCTGTCATTATCTCCGTAGTTGTGAAAACGCTCTCTGATAATTTGAAATGTAAATGTGACATTTTATTCTGAAGCAAATTAACAGATCTGTCGTAAGGCTTTCCTATTTCTTGGCTGCTGAATCCAATATCAGATCGTCATTAGTGTAATCTGCCGCACAACAATAGACAATTACGAATGAAGATTGAGTTTGTCAGCTGCAAATGTATGAGGAATACTCTAGTTTTCTTTTTTGCAGGTTTGGAATGATCTTCAAAATGATCTTCACCACACACTTCAAAATATTGCTATTGGTATTCAATCTTTATATTTTGTTCTCACCTTAACATGGTCTACATGGTCTCAATCTGGTCACTGCAGTGTAACTGCAATTTGTAATTTATGGACTAACTAGCTGGTGTTGTCTGTGCGTTGGACACTTTGACCAGTTCCTTTACGAAAACACTTTTTACCCAAGCATTACTAACGGTGAGGCAGACCAAAGGACTCAAAATTAAGTTTATGCTTCAACTTGCCAAAATATTCCTTCTTAAAAGCAAAACGTGAGCATTTCACAAATTCCCATGAATTCTAGTTCTATCTGTCTGAGAAAGTATATTATGCTCAATGACCCATGTGTTTGAGCTGGGCTGTTGGAATCTCCTTCCTCTCTGATATAGGGCCAGTTGTCTTCAATGAAACTGGATGTTGCTGTGGTTAGGATTTTATTTCCTTTCCTTTTTCTCTCTCTCTTTCCTTTTTCTCTCTTTCCTTTCTGTCCAATTGGTCAGAACTCCACTACTGGGTCAGGTCAAGTATTTGCTGAGTCTCCACCGTGTATTCATTAATGCGGTGGCTTCCAGGTGTGCGTTCTTACCCTCCTTGACCCAAATCTTCCAGAACATTCTGTGGCCTGGAGTCAAGAGCTGGATTCAAATAATCCAATGGGGTCATGTCAAGTTGCTTCACTGTTGCCTGGAAGGTATAAAAGTGCACATATTCACTCAGGCAGTCAAGATGCTAGAATATCTGATTGACATTTCTCAAGAGAAAATCTTTGTAGTGATTGTAGCTGGCTCCTCTTGAACCTTTGTGACCTCTTTGACCTTAAGTTTCCATTGTTTTCTGTAACTTATGGCTGTCGATTTTCTGTCAGGCCTGATTTCTCCAGCTCTGGGTCAATTTAGAATGTACAACTTTGGGTCTGTGATCACTTCACCACAGTCCCTCTGTTGATCCCTTGAAATAACTAATATTTACACTCTTATGCAGGCGCGTATCAACTCTCAGATGAATAACCTAGGTTCCTCATTGTATATTGAAAACGACACCCTTTATGCTAACTATATTCCTTGTGCGATTTACAAGGATGTTGCCAGGGTTGGAGGATTTGAGCTATAGGGAGAGGCTGAACAAGCTGGGGCTGTTTTCCCTGGAGCGTCGGAGGCTGAGGGGTGACGTTATAGAGGTTTACAAAATTATGAGAGGCATGGCGAGGGTAAATTATGAGAGGCATGGCGATGCATGGCATGGGGTCGGGGAGTCCAGAACTAGAGGGCATAGGTTTAGAGTGAGAGAGGAAAGATATAAAAGAGACCTCAGGGGTAACTTTTTCACACAGAGGGTGGCATCTGTATGGAATGAGCTGCTAGAGGAAGTGGTGGAGGCTGATACAATTGCAACATTTAAGAAGCATTTGGATGGGTATATGAATAGGAAGGGTTTTAAGGGATATGGGCCGGGTGCTGGCAGGTGGGACTAGATTGGGTTGGGATATCTGGTCGGCATGGACAGGTTGGACCAAAGGGTCTGTTTCCATGCTGTACATCTCTATGACTCTATGACATCAATAAGCTTAACAGTAGTATTTACAAATAACTTCATACATAAATTTACATACTCTGGCTTGCCCTCAAGCCTCTTCTGTGACTAACAGCACTCTCCAGAGTAAAAATCATACCGGGCAACAATTTGCACAGTCTTTTCACAACATAGTCTGAGTTCATTAATTTCTTGGCTCCCACTGTAGGAGCAAAGAGCGTATCGTTAGTTTCTGAAGGTGTACATTCTTTCAGGAGATGAAATTAACAATAAGGATGGTGAGGTAGATCAAAGTAATTGGGGTGTATAACACTGCCAGGGGTGATAGTGGACATATCCATGGGTCTATCTGCACATTTGAGACCCATTTCCAGAAGTCCTCCCACAGATTAATCACTATTATTTCCCTAATACCCTTTTGAATTTGCTCAATGTATTGAATAACAGTAACAAAAGTTTTGTACATTTACCAGTTATAGTCGTAGATGTACAGTTATACAGTACAGAAACAGACTCTTTCGTCCAGCTTCTCCATGCTGACCAGATATCCTAATCTAATTTACTCCCATTTGCCTGCATTTGGCCCATATATCTCTTAACCTTTTCTATTCATGTAACCAGATTCTGGAGTAGAGCCTGTATTCCTGATGAAGGGCTTTTGCCAGAAATGTCGGATTTTCTTGCTCCTCGGATGCTGCCTGAATAACTGTGCTTTTCCAGCACCACTCTACTCCAGAATCTGGTTTCCAGCATCTGCAGTCATTGTTTTTACCTATTCATGTAACCATCCAGATGTCTTTTAAATGTTGTAATTGTCCCCTTGAGTCTGAACCTGGTGTAATGTTTCTGATAGGAGTTTAATGCCTGTGGTGTACTTAACTCAATAACCCCCGAAAGTTTGTCTGAGATTGTCACTGACATTGACAATGGTCTCACTCCTCCTGTGGGTGTCTGGGAGCTCGATTAGGCCAACCCTGGATTGTACGTATGCCTAATACAAAAACTGGTGTTTGGATGTTCCACATGAAGGTCCCATACTGGTGGTGTTTTAGGGAAGTTGTGATACAGTATTCTCCCTTCCACCTATTACGATGTTACACTGATGATGTCTGTATTCAGCCTCTGTATCTCTACAATACAATTAGAATGGTGTTTGTCCAAAGCCACACAAGGCTTGTTCATTTGAATGTATGGGTTCAGGACACGCAGTTGCTATTTTTGTCTGATGACATTTATCCAGAATGGTACCTATCAGTCTTCTTTCTTTCTCAACAGCTGACTGAAGGGTGCTGTCATATTTAAGCCAGACTCCCTCTCAGATAATGCTGATATTTTCCACTTGGAAGACTTGTAACCCATTTTGATTGGGTGTTAAGATTGGGATCCCCAGTATCAGAGTCATGGCCTTCCTTGGGAGTCCCGTTATAATTGTCATTAAATGAGAACTTAATTAGTTGCTGTTATGATTTTAAATATTGGGTTTCTCTTCCTGTGGAAGTGTCTTCTATCTACTTGATATTGATCCAAGATGGGGCACGTCCTTTCTTATTCTGCTTGAGGTTCTCTCTCAACTGTTTGATCATCCACTGGCCATAGATACTGCACAAGGTCCTATTGTGCTGCCTGTTGTCACCATCTATCTGTCCCTGGATGATGCCATTTATGGTCCTGATATGCCCTTCTAGCACCGTTACCTGGTGTGGTTCCACCTGAGTTACTTTAATTCCCCCTCAGCATCTTGCCGATTATCCCAGACTAATTTTACCCAAGTTCTGTTTAACTTGCTTGGTTAAAAGTCTGAATTTATCATCCAAATGAGCTAAATCGAGGCTATTGACTGTGGACACTGCTGCTCCGTAACTTGTTGCCAAGTCATTCAACATATCTCTTCCATTACATCATGCTGGCCTCAATCTGGCCTCCCCTGTGTCAATCACTGTTTTCTGACTTAATAACCAATGGGTCAAACACAAGTATAATTCCAGAAGTTGAGAAGGGCACCACTCTGCCAGATGGTTTTTGGATATATCCAACACCACCGGTAGAAATTCATGGCGGGTACTTTTGTACAGAGTTTTGTTTGTGTATTTTATAACCAATGTATTTTGTGGTCCTGAATAGTCCTTGAACAAGTGTGTGTGGAGATGCAATTCTTGCTGGTAATTTAGCCCATTTCTGTTTCTGTGGAAGACATTGTCTCCCTTATGACCTTCCAGTTTCTAGCTCTTTCTCTGGCCAGGAGTCAAACATTCCATTTCTGTATATCCATTTGTAGAAAAGTCCCACCAGTCATCCATGGTGTCTGTGCTCAGATAGCAATAATCTGAGCTCCCCTCTGTCTTCCTGCACACAACCCGCTTGTTGTTAAACCCAAGTATCATGGATTTGTTGGGATGGAACCACAAAAACCAGAGTCACATTCACCTGCCTCCGGTGGGGTGAACCACAGAGAGTCAGGATAGGTGTACTCTTACCCAATTAGTGCTTCTGAGAATCATATCTTGTCAGTCCAGTCAATGATGTAAATCAACAGGCTGGACACCATCATCCTAGAGAGGGGATCAAAGTGGCATCTAACGTTATCCTTATCTGACCAAGATTATATATTTTCCCACTCTGCTCCACCTATGGGAAAATTTATTCTGACTATCTGGTCTTGACTTGCACTTGGCAAAACTCCTCAAAATTTGTTTTTATTGAATTCTCCCAATTCCTGTATTGTTCGTCAATTGGCTGCATGTGTCATGCCTCACCTCAGGCCTGATATTGGTTCATTCACAATGGGAGTTTGGAAGCATTGGCACTGTCAGAGGTCCTGATGATTAAACTTACTTCCTTTAAACATTTTGTTATCTAGATGACCCAATAGATGAAGCTGATGATGATAGCTATCTGTCATGCTGCATGGTGCTGTAGCCCTGTATGACCAGGATAGGCTACAGTGGCAGTATGGACCGAACACAGACAAATGAGACTAGATTAATTGTGAAACTTGGGCAGCATGGATGATTTGGGCTGTAGGACTGTTTCCTTGCTGTAAACACTCTGACTCTAGAGGTTTATGACATAATCTTTCTCTAAGAGCTGCTGGGGACTTGCACTTCTACTGTATCTGAATGGGAGCATTGCAATGACTATCATTGAAAAGAGTTGTGTCTGTCTCTGGGCTACAGTGCCACATTGAACACTTTTTTCACTTCAGGCCTCAAGGTACACTGAGACCCTGTGTCCCCTCACTTGGATTGATGGGCCAGCTCCTGAGGTTGATGCCTCGGGAGAGACCGTGTCCAGTGTTGGTCCAAGATTCTGGTCTGAATGGGTAACCAGGGCTGGTCCTGGATTGGGATTGGGCGTTTGAATTGGGTCTGGATCAATGACAGGTCTGAGGACTGAGTCAGGACTCTGGTAAGAGTCCACTTCTGCCAGTTTCCTTAGAAGCAAGTAGAATTGGTGGTTGTTGCTTTGGGCTCTGTAGCCCTTTAACTGTTGAACATGGTTTTTCCTGTATCCAGCAAAATTCTGTACACAGGCTGGCTGGTTTTGTCGATAACTGAGTGGAAAACTGAATATCTGAGGGACAGGAATGTTCCTGGCTGCACAGTTTGTAACATCACCTGCTGCCCTACTGCCCACTAGGTTCACCTTCCCATTAAGTACACCTTGCATTGCTTTTTTCTTTTGGCCATTCTGATGGTTCCTGCTTTATGTGCAACCTGTACAGATTTTTAAATAGAATTCTCACAATTTTCTCAAGGAAGAGGGCTACAACCTCAAACTGTCAAGTACTGTCTAATTGAGGGTTGATACTTCCTATGGGGCGACTGGTCAGTAGAACGTGAGAGGCCGAGGGGCTATGAGTCCAGCTGAACTGAAGGATAATTTTCTTATGAGCATGAGGACAAAGAGTAAAAGCTCTGTTCCAGCTCAGATGTTTTATTGGCTGAACTTTCGCAGCATTCCTTTTGAAGGTGTGAATCATCCTCTCTACAAACCCACGTGATTAACAATAGTAGGCAATGTGGAACTTCAGGCTTTTGCCAAATATATTCAGGGATAAGGAGCATGGCCTAGGTTTGGGAGAGAAAGAGATTAATGAATCTCTTTGATGAATTTGGGGTGCCAATCAGGCAGGGGAAGAATACATCCAGTAAAAGCCCCAAAGCCTGGTCCCATGTAGAGGAACAAGAGGGAGACGACTGAAACAATGGGAAATTATTATTGGGGCCATCCATCTCCATATGTCCATCCCATAGTGAGAGATCGGGATCAGCAGCCCTAATAGTCTAGTTGGGCGTACAGAGCTGGGTGGCCCCGATAATAATTTCCCCTTGTTTCAGTCATCTCCCTCTTGTTCCTCCCCATGGGATCAGGGTTCGGTGGTTTTCCTGGATGTATTTTTCCCCTGCCTGATTTGAGGTGCTCTGATTAATTAATCTCTCTTTCTCCCAAGCCCAGGCCATGCTCCTTATCCCCCATCGTTCGGTCTGGATGTTGTCTGTGGGATCAGACTGTATAGAGGCTTTCCTCGCTGCCTCTAAAGCAAGAAGAACATTTGGGTGCTAGTTCCCCTGTTTTGCAGAGACAGCTCAGTCTGATCTAGGTTACTGAAGACTCCTGTGAACAATGCCCACAGGGGTCTGGCAAATGCAGTTCAGTACACTCCCTTTCACTGCTTATACTTATTTAATCCCTCCATGGGGTCTCCCTGATTGTATCCTACAGTGGCGCGGATTGCTGTTCTCATGGCCTGCAGCTCCCCTCCTCCCACATTCCAAGAGTTGGGAAAGGCAGAATGGATTGTGGGGCTCAGGCACACTAACATTAGTTTTACCTCCTTGAGATCATCAAGCTTGTGGAGATCCCTTTGTTGGTGGGTGCTGTTGTAAACAGAGTTGAGAGTGTGGTGCTGGAAAAGCACAGTAGGTCAGGCAGCATCCGAGGAGCAGGAGAATCGATATTTCAGGCATAAACCCTTCCTGATGAAGAAATAGGTCAATTCTCCTGCTCCTCAGACACTGCCTGACTTGCTGAGCTTTTCCAGCACCACACTCTCGACTCTGATCCCCTCTGTTGTCCGTACTTTCTGCTGTTGTAAACATACAGGGCTCAGCTGTGGGCTTAAGTACTGGGATGTTTTTTCTCCCTCCACCAACAGCACCAACTGCAAATGGGGTTCTGTAATTGGATGATTGTTCTGGCTGTCTTGACAGGTTGGGATCAGTGGGTTCACTGTGACAGGGTAAGGTTCTGAGGTGAGGGTCCCCAATCTTCACCGTTCTCGGTGTATCCACAAGTTTGTTCTTCCATGTCCTGCCCGACTATCCCATAATCACTGTCCCCATCTGATTCTATGGTCCCAAATGGAAAGCTGGGACTTTGGTTTTTCAGTCTCGTGCTGGCATTTTGAATGGCCCACAGCGCGGGCTCTGTGTTTTCTTTGCCTGTCTGGTGTAGGACTCGGAGCACAATCTGGAGGTTTAAGCATTTCTCGGTCAGATTGTCCACAGCTTTTTGGGAAGCATCCCGATCACTGACTTCGCACTGTGCCTCCCGGTACGTTCTATCGCACAGGGTCTGAAACCACGTTCACCTGATTCCTCTGCTCCTGCCCTGCTGCTGCTTCGACTCTTTTTCCAATTCCCACTTCACTTCCGTGAGTTCCTTACTTGGCTTGACCTCCCAGCTGCTCCATACAGCTGCCTACCACTTTATCTTTGCTGAGGTTAAAAGCATGCTTTCCTTTAGCTTACCACAACACCTCCCAAAGCTTCTGTCCTGTGGGTCCCAGATCCATATTTGCTCACTGCAATAGTCGACCTACCTAGGCCACTTCTTTCATTGGTACTTCCTTACTATCTCATAGAACATAGAACAATACAGCGCAGAACAAGCCCTTTGGCCCTCGATGTTGCACTGACATGTGAACTATTCTCAGCTCTGATTTGGAGATGCCGGTGTTGGACTGGGGTGTACAAAGTTAAAAATCACACAACACCAGGTTATAGTCCAACAGGTTTAATTGGAAGCACTAGCTTTCGGAGCACCGCTCCTTCATCAGGTGGTTGTGGAGGACACAATTGTAAGACACCGAATTTATTTCAGCAAGGCGTTCGATAAGGTTCCCCACAGTAGGCTATTGTACAAAATGCGGAAGAATGGGATTGTGGGAGATATAGCAGTTTGGATCAGTAATTGGCTTGCTGAAAGAAGACAGAGGGTGGTGGTTATGGGCTAATGATAAGATTCTTGGTAGTGTAGATGAGCAGAGAGATCTCGGTGTCCAGGTACACAGATCCTTGAAAGTTGCCACCCAGGTTGACAGGGTTGTTAAGAAGGCATACAGTGTTTTAGCTTTTATTAATAGAGGGATTGAGTTCCGGAACAATGAGGTTATGCTGCAGCTGTACAAAACTCTGGTGCGGCTGCACTTGGAGTATTGTGTACAGTTCTGGATTATAAGAAGGATGTGGAAGCTTTGGAAAGGGTGTAGAGGAGATTTACTAGGATGTTGCCTGGTATGGAGGGAAAGTCTTATGAGGAAAGGCTGAGGGACTTGAGGCTGTTTTCGTTAGAGAGAAGAAGGTCGAGAGGTGACTTAATAGAGACATATAAGATAATCAGAGGGTTAGATAGGGTGGACAGGGAGAGCCTTTTTCCAAGTATGGTGACAGTGAGCATGAGGGGGCATAGCTTTAAATTGAGAGGTGATAGATATAGGACTGATATTAGAGGTAGTTTCTTTACTCAGACAGTAGTAAGTATATGGAATGCTTTGCCTGCAACGGTAGTAGATTCGCCAACTTTAAGTACATTTAAGTCGTCATTGGACAAGCATATGGATGTACATGGAATAGTGTAGGTTAGATGGGCTTCAGGTTGTTATGACAGGTCGATGCAACATCGAGGGCCGAAGGGCCTGTACTGCGCTGTAATGTTCTATGTTCTATGTTATAGCAAATGTTTACAGTGTGATGTAACTGAAATTATACATTGAAAAATACCTTGATTATTTGTTGAGTCTTTCATCTGTTTGAATACCATGATAATTTCACTTCTTTCATGTGTAAATCACAAAACTTTTTTTTAAAAAGTTACATTCTCAGGTTAACTGGAACTACTGGTGTTAGCCAGACAATATGTTGAAGATGTTAGCCCCCTGTGTTCTCTGCCTGTGCCATACTGTTTAGACTGATTCTAATCTAAAAAGTTAGATAACAGAGTTTTACATGAATTCATGCAGTTTTTGAGCAAAGTACAATGTAACTCTGCAAGTAGGAATTGACTCCACAAATGTATGTGTGTGTGTGTGTATAGTGCAGTGGTGGTCACCTGTAATGTGACATGAACCCAAGGTCCCAGTTGAGGCCCTCCCTATGGGTACCGAACTTAGCTATCAGCCTCTGCTCGGCCACCTTTCACTGCTGCCTGTCCTGAAGTCCGCCTTGGAGGATGGTCACCCGAAGGTCCAAGGTCGAATGTCTTGGACTGCTCGACCCTCTACACTATCCCATCATTATCCATGTGCTTATCCAAGGATTGTTTAAATCTGCCTAATGTGGCTGAGTTAACTACATTGGCAGGTAGGGCATTCCACACCCTTTTTACTCTCTGCATAAAGAATCTGCCTCTGACATCTGGCTTAAATCTATCACCCCTCAATTTGTAGTAATGCCCCTTCGTAAAAGCTAAGGTCATCATCCTAGGAATCTCCTCTCATCTCTTCTCACCCTGGGCTCTGTGCCATTTCTCCCATTGTTTCCTTAAAAATGTACTTCTTCCCTCTGTCTCTCTCTCTCTCTCTGTGTCTCTCTCTCTATCTCTCTCTCATTGTCTGTCTCTCTCTCACATTGCCTGTCTGTCTGTCTGTCTGTCTCTCTCTCTCTCTCTTTCTCTTATGGGCCACTGATTCTATATTAGCTGCTTTTTCACTTCTGAGATTCTTGACCCTTTTCACTATGTCTTACCTTGTGGGTCCCAGACACCACTCTAGCTTCTTTGTATCCTTGTGGGTCCCTAACTTCAATATCTGGCTTCTCACAACCTCTTGGGTCTTCTTAGCCTGTATTTATCTACCTTGTTCCTGCAGTTCCTGCGTCCTGGATTTGCTTTTCCATAAGTGCCCGACTCTGTGTTAACTCTGGCTGCTTGTCCTCCTCATGTTATGCAGGAGAAAGTGAGGACTGCAGATGCTGGAGATCGGAGCTGAAAATGTGTTACTGGAAAAGCACAGCAGGTCAGGCAGCATCCAAGGAGCAGGAGAATCAACGTTTCGGGCATGAGCCCTTCTTCAGGAATGAGGAAAGTATGTTCGAGGAGAAAGTGAGGACTGCAGATGCTGGAGATCAGAGCTGAAAATGTGTTGCTGGAAATGCAGCTTTCCTCATTCCTGAAGAAGGGCTCATGCCCGAAACGTCGATTCTCCTGCTCCTTGGATGCTGCCTGACCGGCTGTGCTTTTCCAGCAACACATTTTCAGCTCCTCGTGTTATGGCCCAATCACTGGTCAGAAACTTGCACCCGCTTTCACCCACTTGAACCCTGGCCATCATGTGGCGCAGCTGCCCTCTCAAATTCAGCTCAGGCCGGATGTCCGAGAGTTCTGTGTTGGTGGGGTCCGACTTCAGAGGCTATACAAACACATCAAATCAATGACCACCCAGGGGCACCAGTATTGACCCTGCTTTGGACACTTTGACCAATTTATGTATTAAAAATACTTTACTCGAGCACTCACGGTGAGGTGGTCAAAAAGGGCACAGAATTCGGTATGCATTTCGACTTGATTTTGTTAATAAAGTATTCCCTCCTAAAAACAACATGTGATGGCTTCTAAAAGCTTTTAATATTATTTGGCCTGGAAACTGGAAGCTAAAGAAATAGCTGCTGCCTCACTTTTTTGCTATTTTAGTGGTTGGAAGAAGAAAAAACACCAAAATTCCTTTCTTTCTACAGAATTTACAGAACAGCAGTAGGCTATGTAGCCAAGTGCTGATGCTATTCGCAAATTTCCACAATACTCACTCTCTCTCTAGCCCTATCTGTTGAGAAAGGATATAACATGTAACTATTCCAGTGTTTGAGCTGGGTTGTTGGAATCTCCTTCCTCTCCAATGTAGGGCAGATTTCTTCCATGAAAGTGCTTCACACAGGGGATGGATTCTCTCTCTCTCTCTCTCTCTCGTGTGCGCACTCATTCTCCCTCAGGTGGTTGGAGCTCCACTGCTGGGCCCGGCCAGGTCTTCACTGAGTCTTTATTCAAGGGTTGACGTACAGGTGTGTATTTTTATACCCCTTTGCCCCTGACCTTCCAGAATATTCTGTGGTTTTTAGCCACTGGGGTCCTGAATGGGGTTCAAAGCATCCAATGGGGTCATAGAGTTATAGAGATGCACAGCACAGAAACAGACACTTCGGTCCAACTCATCCATATCAACCAGATATCCTAAATTAATCTAATTCCATTTACCAGCACTTGACCCATCTCCCTCTAAACTCTTCCTATTCATAAACTCATCCAGATGCCTTTTAAATGTTGTAATTGTACCAGCCTCCAACACTTCCTCTGACAGCTCATTCTATACATGTACCACCCTCTGCATGAAACAATTGCTTCTTATGTCCTTTTTAAAATCTTTTCCCTCTCACCCTAAACCTATGCCCTCTAGGTCTGGACTCACCCACCCCAGAGAAAACACCTTGTGTATTTATCCTATTCATGCCTCTCATGAGTTTATAAACATCTATAAGGTCACCCCTTAGTCTCTGACATTCCAGGGGAAACAGCCCTAATGTATTCAGCCTCTCCCTATAGCTTAAACCCTCCAACCCTGGAAACATCCTTGTAAATCTTTTCTGACCCCTTTCAAGTTTCACGACACTCTTTGATAGAAAGGTGACCAGATGTGTCAATACCCTTCACTGGCTATGCTGGGGAGGTGTAAAGTACATATACTCAGCCAGTCAAGGTGCCAGAAAGTCTGATCGATACTTCTCCACTACACAACCCTCGGGCTGGTAGTAACTGGCCCCTCTTGAACCTTTGTGACCTCTATGACCTTTTTTTCCACTGTTCTCCAAAGCTGATAGCTGCTGTTTAATTTAGTTTGGCCAATTTTCTATCAGGCCCAATTTCTCTGGCTGGGTGGCAATTTAGAACTTCAAATGTTGGGCCTGTGGACACTTGACCACACTTGATTGTTGCTAATGTCTCTTCAGCATTAAGTAGCTACAATCCTAACTCTCAAGGGAGGGTTTCCCTCCCACCTCCCACACTAAGTCTGATAATGAATTTGTAGGTCCCTTTGAAAGAAGTCACTGGATTGTCTTTATGATAGTGTTTTAGTGAGCTGCTGTAATGGTTTCGTTGTCCTCATGTTGTTGAAAGCATATGATTGGAGGAGTGAGTAGTTTCACCAAAAAACAGTAACAGAGAAAATCAAGATAGGAGCCACCTACTGCAGATGCTGAAAATGAAAAGTGCTGGAAATCACGGTGGGTGAGGCAGCATCCATGGAGGGAGAGAGCAAGCTAACCTTCTGAGTCTAGCTGACTCTTCAATAGAGAAAATCAACTTCAGCTAAAATAATTTCTCCTTCTTATACAGCAATACATTCAACACTTGTGGCTTAGCTATAGTTTATACACTTACTTGAGAACAAAAGATTTAGTTCAAAAATATTGATTTAAGCCATTTGTGGCGTGATGGCTTCTGAAAGCTTTTAATATTATTTGGCCTGGGACTGGAAGCTAAAGAAACAGCTGCTGCCTCACTTTTGCTATTTTGGTGGTTGGCAGAAGAAAGGACTTAGAAACGTCAAAATTCCTTTATTTCTGTAGAATGTATAGAGCAGCAGTAGGCGATGTAGCCAAAAGCCAATACTATTCATTACTTATTCTTTTTAGAAATAATTTTTTTGAATTTCTGGCAGTAACTGTCAGTAAAGATTGATGAGGGTGGCACGGTGGCTCAGTGGTTAGCAGTGCTGTCTCACAGTGCCAGGGACCTGGGTTCGATTCCAGCCTTGGGCACCTGTCTGTCTGGAGTTTGCACATTCTCCCTGTGTGCGCGTGGATTTCCTACGGGTGCTCTGGTTTCCTCTCACAACCCAAAGCTGTGGAGGTCAGATGAATTGGCCATGCTAAGGAACGGCCATGCTAAATTGCCCATAGTGTTAGGTACATTAGTCAGGGTAAATTTAGGGTATGGGAATGGGTCTGGGTGGATTACTCTTCGGAGAGTCGGTGTGGACTTGCTGGGCCAAAGGGCCTGTTTCCACACTGTAGGCAATCTAATCTAACAAGGCCAGCATTACTTGCTGGGCCGAAGGGCCTGTTTCCACACTGTAGGGAACCTAATCTAACAAGGCCAGCATTTGTTGCCCATTGTAATTGCAGGTTACTAATGCCATAAGTGCAGACAAAGCACTGAAGTTCATTCCTGGGGGAATACAATTCTAAGACAGAGAATTTGTTTATAATATTGGCTAAACTGCCCTTAGGAATATTGTCATTTTTCTCATGTCCACATTATAGAAGTAAATGTAGAAACACTGGAGAATTTAACAAAACATTTACAAAAATGGAAACAAAACTGACTCAAACTATTGGGAAAAATTTAACAAATTGAGTCTCAACAGTTAGGTGATATGAGAGAGGTACTTAAAATTATTCAGTAAAGTAGACATAAAATGTCCACTTATGGACAATCTAAGACGTCTTAAGAAAACCTGTAGGAAATTCAGAAGTATGTCTATTCAGTGAGATGAGATTGTAGAACTTTATATGGTTGGAGTGAAAAGCTACATAGCTAGATGAGAAGATTGATAAGCACATCAGACAAAAGAATAAGGGATATATTGATTAGCTGAGATGAGGTAAGGTGGGAAGGGGCTAATATGCAGCATAAATTACTACCATTCGCACCACTGCTATGCTGTGAAATTTAGCTCAATGAGATTAGGCTCTGATCCACTCCCATTTGTTATTGCAAATGAGGTTTGAGGTTTTATGTGAGAAGTTGGCTGTGTTATCTTAAGTTCATAATTTATTTACGGGGAATATCAGCAAAAAGTTTAAGGGAATAACTTGCTTTTTTAAAAGAAAAAGCAGGAGGGCAATGATCGATATAAAACTGACAGTTTTGTTTTCAATTTTAAAATGAACTTGATCACAATTGAACTTGAAAATGTAAGTACTTTAAGCTTAAAAAGTAAGCATTTGCATGTTCTGTCTTGTATGTGGGTATGAGGGTACATTTCTCATACAGAAATATTCCTTTCTTCCACTGCCCACTAAATGCTGCACTAGCAGATAAAGTTTGGTGTTGTCTGGTATTGATTATAATGTATTTGCTGTGGCCTCAGCTTCTCTCCCAACAGTTTTACTGTGATTTGTTTCGCTTCTTACTACTTTGTGTTTGGGTGCAATTTGCCACAAATTGGCAATTTTGTGGCTCAGGCTCAGTCCTGTCTAGAATTAAATTGAAATAGACCTTTCTCTTTTCACTAAGATTATCTTCATGTTGTTCCTTTTTTTCCTATTTACTGACTTTCTTATCGTTTTCAGTTATTTACAATTGCTGATCACCCTTTAATGTTTTCAAATTCACTTCTAGTGGCATGTCGAAAGTTGATGACTTGACGAGTATCCAACTCCGAGCAAAGATACACTTAATGTGTCTCTGTTACTCGACAGAGAGAGATATTCTACTGCTCAAGTGGAGGAAAGAAACAGACTTTAACAATCAAATTGTTAGCTTTTATTCAACTTCCGAAACCCAGCAACAGTTTGTGGCTCTCAGCAAAGCAAGATATTCAAACCTAATGTGTTCACTCCAGGTTCTTAAGGAATGACTAGATGTTACCCCCACATAAAAATATCACATCTCTAAACCCTTTTGAAGGATCTATTAACTTTGTCTCTAAGTCGTTTCCCAGTTGTGATTAAATGCATATAAAATATAAGTAGCAGTTTTCTGTATAAAAATTCAAGTTGTTCAATGCATTATCAGTGGTTTTCCACTCGCTAAAATGGCAATTGTCTTTGGTACAGTTGTTATGAACAAACAGCACCTGCCAGTCTGCCAGCTTCACTTGATTAATTCCTGGTATTCACATTGATTGCCCAATGGTTGACAAGTGGAATATACAGCGGGTTAATCAGTCATTGGAATTCAGGATCTGAGACAATAGACAATATCAATCAGAGGGAAAATGCTCATAACTATCAAATTACATTAGGATTTGTCTTAAAGTCATAAACTAAGATAGTCGACAGGTCATTTAGTTCAGTGATTCTCAAAGAACTACCAAGTAGTCCCATTCCCTTGCTCTTTGCATTTGCCTGCAAATTGGTATTATTGAGCTGTGGGGTCCATATCAAAGTTAATCTCTTTCTGCAAGAATTAGTCACATCCTACTTCATAGCTGGATAGATAACTGACACTCATCCAGCTCTTTACTGTGGCTTCATGCAACTGCTTGTTCACGATGGTGGCCAGAGCCCAGTAATTGCATTGGTTCACAGGCTAAACAAGGGGAGGGTAGTATGTAAGGGAGTGTGCATTTCTCCAAACAACCATGAATACAAAACAAAAAAGCTATTTTTATGCATTTATCAGAAAAAAACCACAATATTTTCTTTAATGGCACTGATAGCATTACAGCACAACTCTGGAATGGGCACAGAAGGCACTCCAGATCATCCATTGCTGATGGCCACACCTACAGTTACCTGGACTGGTCAAACCTCCAGAAACAAATGTGTAACAGATGTAAGAGTGAGACTGGTCAAAATCCATTACAAGCAACTCGTCTGCAAACAAGAAGGATATCATTTCAGAGAAGCAGGATTCTAAGTTCAACACCACAGTCATAAGCCAACATCTTTGGGAAATCTGTCCAATGTTAATAGAATCACCAAGGCCTTATAATCTGTATCACAGAGTTCTGAAGGAAGTGGCCCTGGAAATATTTGATGCTTTGGTGGTCATCCTCCAAAATTCTATAGACTCCTGAGCAATTTCTACCGATTCAAGGGAGGCAAATGTAACCCCAGTATTTAAACAAGGGACAGAAAAAGCACAAGGAATTATAGGTCAGCTATAGCATCAGAAATACTAGTGTCGATTATAAAAAATGATTTAAAAATCGGTTGAAAAGCATTAATGGGCTTAGACAAAAGTCAGCATAGGTTTATGAAAGGGAAATATGCTTAACTGATCTTCTAAAGTTGTTTTAAGGATGTGACTAGTAGAATAATTAAAGGAGAACCAGTGAATGTGGTGTATTTGAATTTCAAGAAGGCATTTTGATAAGGACCCACATAAGAGGCTAGTAATCAAAATTAAAGCACATGAGATTTGGGGTGATAGACTGGCGTATATTGAGAATTGGTTGACCGACTTGGAAACAGAGAATAAGAATAAATGGGTCTTTTGCCAAGTGGCAGCAGTGACTCATGATATACTGTAGGGATATGTGCTTGTGTCTCAGATACTTGTGAATTATATAAATGAGTTAGATGATGGAAGCACATGCAATATTTCCGAGTTATTATCTGCCCTCATTCTTTCTATGAAAATGAATCATCATACTTTTTGTATTACATTTCACCTATCCTTTGTCAATTGCTTTTTGTGCAGTGTACACCACTTGAAGAGCATTACTCTCATCAACCTTCAATATTATCTCATCAAAAACTCAAATAAGGTAGTTAAACACAATTTGACCATAATCAGTTTGCACTCGTATTTCTTCATTAATCTACAATTGACCACAAATCTTTCCTGAAGTATTATTTATTTAAGATCCTCCATTACAGGGATTAAACTGACTGATCTATAGTTGCTGGGTTGCAGACTTTTTTTTTCAACAAAGTGTAATACTTTTCTCAGTGGTAGTTGGAGCTGAAGGAACGACAATGAGGACCAGATGCCTGACGGGAAGGTCAATTTTAAAAGATATAAAGGTTTACCTCATGTATAGGCAGTGCGCACACTGAGCAGGAGCGGACACAGGGACTGCTGGGTAAGTGAGGCTTTATATTGGGGTGGTTGCTTTACCCAAAACGCTACTTGGGTAGTGTCTCCCACCCGTCCTCCTCCTCTAACCAAAAAAAAGTTCTGTGTGCTGGATTGGTAAGATGACTAGTTTCTAGGAATTTAGAATAGTGGGAATGGAGGTTAGGGCAGTTGTATGTTCCTCTTGCAGAATGTGGGAGGTAATGGTCGCCAGTAATGTCCCTGCTGACTGCATCTGTAGGAAGTGCACCCAACTCCAGCTCCTCGAAAACCACGTTAGGGAACTGGAGCTGGTGCTGGATGAACTTTAGATCATTTGGGAGGCAGAGGGGGTTATTGAGAGGAGTTACAGGGAGGTAGTCACACCTCAAATAAAAGAAGAAAGTAGATGGGCTACAGTCAGGGGACAGAAAGGAATGCAGCATACAATGCAGGGATCCTCTGTGTCTGTTCCCCTCAACAACAAGTATATTGTTTGGATACTGTGGGGTAGGGGGTTGTTTGGAGAGACTTATTGGGGTAAGCAATGAGGTACAGGTCTCTGGCACAGAAAAGATGGGGGAAGAGGAACAGAGCTTTAGTTATTGGGGTCTCCATACTTATGGGAATAGATGGTACGTTCTGTAAGAATGAGAGAGACTCACGGTTGGTGTGTTGCCTCCCAGGTGCCAGGGTTCATGATGTCTCTGATCATGTTTTCAGGATCCTTGAGGGGGTGGGGGAGCAGCCCCAAGTCGCATTCCAACAACATAGGTAGGAAAAGGATCGGGATTTAAGGCAGAAATTCAGGGAGCTAGGGGGAAGCTTAGAGCTAGAACAGAGTTGTTATCTCTGGTTTGTTGCCTGTGCCATGTGCCAGTGAGGCAAGGAACAGGGAGAGAGAGGAGTTGAACACGTGGCTACAGGGATGGTGAAGGAGGGAGGGTTTTGGATCCTTGGATAATTTGATCTCTTTCTGGGGTAGGTGGGACTTCTACAAACAGGACAGTCTTCACCTGAACCAGAGGGGTACCAATATCCTGGGGGGTAGATTTGCTAATGCTCTTCAGATTAGATAAACTAATTCAGCAGAGGGTTAGGAACTGAAATTATAGTTCGAGTAGATGAGAGGTTGAGAGTAGTGAACACAACTAAGATTTCAAGATCACAAGAAGGCACTGGTAAGCAAGAAGTTAGTTTGAAGTGTGTCTACTTCAATGCCAGGAGCATCCGGAATAAGGTGGGTGAACTTGCAGCATTAGTATTTGGGATTTTAATGTTGAGGCCATTTCAGAGACATGAATAACAGGAATGGTTATTGCAGGTTCCGGGATTTAGATGTTTCAGTAAGAACAGGGAAAATAGTAAAAGAGGGGGTGGTGTGGTAATGTTAGTCAAGGACTGTATTATGGTTGTAGAAAGACCGTTTGAGGACTTGTCTATTGATGTAGTATGGGCTGAGATTAGAAACAGGAAAGGAGAGTTACCCAGTTGGAAGTTTTCTATATGCCTCCAAATAGTTACAGAAATGCAGAGGAAAGGATAGCAAAGATGATCCTCGATAGGAGTGAGAGTGACAGGATAGTTGTTATGGGCGACTTTAACTTTCCAAATATTGATTGGGAATACTATAGTTTGAGTACTTTAGATGAGTAGTTTTTGTCAAATGTGTGCAGGAGGATTTCCTGACACAGTATGTAGACAGGCCAAAAAGGAGCAAGGCCACATTTGTTTTGGTACTGGTTAATGAACCCAACCAGGTTTTAGATTTGTAGGTAGGTGAGCACTTTGGTGACAGTGACCACAAATTAGTTATGTTTACTTTAGTGATGGAAAGGGATAGGTATATATGCAGGGCTAGAGTTATAGCTGGCGGAAAGGCAATTATGATGTGATTCAGCAATATTTGGGATGCATAGGATAGGGAAGGAAACTGCAGAAGATGGGCACAGTTGAAATGCAGAGCTAATTCAAGGACCAGCTACTGTGGGTCCTTGATAAGTATGTGCCTGTCAGGCAGGGAGGAAGTTGTCAAGCGTGGGAGCCGTGGTTTCCTAAAGAAGTTGAATCTCTTGTCAGGAGGAAGAAGAAGCCTTATGTTAGGATGAGACGTAAAGGCTCAGTTAGGGTGCTTGAGAGTTACAAGTTAGCCAGGGAAGCCTGCACATCCCTAGACACAATGGATAATTTACCATGGTCAATATACTTAACCTGCACAACTTTCGTTTTAGGGAGGAAGCCAAAGTACCTGGAGAAAATTCACATAGACATAGGGAGAATGTGACTCTATGACTGTTTGCATTGAGTTTGCAAAGAGTCTTAGAGATGTATAGCATGAAAACAGACCCTTCGGTCCAACACCTTCATGCCGACAGGATATCCTAACCTAATCTAGTGCCATTTGCCAGCACTGGGCCCGTATCCCTTTAAATCTTCCTATCCAGATGCCTTTTAAATGCTGTAATTGTACTAGCCTCCAACACTTCCTCTCGAACGACCAGAATTGAATAAAGAAAATTTACAGCCCAGGAACAGGGCCTTCAGCCCTCCAAACCTGAGCCAATCCAAATCCACTGTCTAAACCTGTCGCCCAATTCCTAAGCATCTGTATCCCTCTGCTCCCCATCTACTCATGCATCTGTCCAGACGCGTCTTAAATTAATCTACTGTGCCTGCCTCTTCCACCTCTGCTGGCAACGTGTTCCAGACACCCACCACTCTCTGTGTAAAGTACTTGCCGCATGTATCCCCCTTAAATTTTTCACCTCTCACCTTGAAAGCGTGACCTCTCGTTATTGAATCCTTCATCCTGTGAAAAAACTTATCTCTATCCACCCTGTCTATACCCTTCATGATTTTGTAAACCTCAATCAGGTCCCCCCTCAATCTCCTTTTTTCTAATGAAAACAAACATAATCTACTCAACCTTTCTTCAAAGCTAGTACCTTCCATACCAGGCAACATCCTCCTAAACCTTCTCTGCACCCTCTCCAAAGCGTCCACATCCTTTTGGTAATATGTCGACCAGAACTGTACACAGTATTCTAACTGCAGTCAAACCAATGTCTTGTACAATTCTAACAAGGCCTGCCAGCTCTTATACTCAATACCCCATCTGATGAAGGCAAGCATACCATATGCCTTCTTGACCACTCTACCCACCTGTGCAGCAACCTTCAGGGTACAATGGACCTGCACTTCCAGATCTCTCTACCCATCAACTTTTCCCAAGGCTCTTCCATTCACTGTATAACTCACTCTAGAATTAGACTTGCCTAAATGCATCACCTCACATTTGTCTGGATTGAACTCCATCTGCCATTTCTCTGCCCAACTCTCCAGTCTATCTATATTTTCCTGTATTCTTTGACATTCCCTTATGCTTTCTGCTACTCCACCAATCTTTGTGCCATCTGCAAACTTGCTGATCATACCAACAATGCCCTTTTCCAGATCACTGTTGTACATCACAAACAACAGTGTCCCCAGCACTGATTCCTGTGGAACACCCTGGTCACCTTTCTCCATTTCGAGAAACTCCCTTCAACTACTACTCTCTGTCTACGTTGCTCAACCAGTTTTTTATCCACCTAGCTAGAACACCCTGCACACCATGTGACTTCACTTCCTACATTAGTTTACCATGGGGAACCTTATCAAATGCCTTACTAAAGTCCATGTATTTTACATCAACAGCCCTTCCTTCATCTATCAACTTGGTCACTTCCTCAAAGAACTCTATTAAGTTGGTAAGGCACGATCTCCCCCATACAAAACCATGTTACCTATCATTGAAAAGCCCATTCTTTTCTAAATATAGATAGATCCAATCCCTTAGTACCCTCTCCAGCAACTTTCCCACCACTGATGTCAGGCTCACTGGTTTGTTGAATATCTCTACTACCCTTTTGTAAAGGGGGACAACATGAACAACCTTCCAGTCTTCCTGCCTCACCTGTGTTTAAGCATGTCACAAAGGTATCTGTCAGGGCTCCAGCTATTTCCTCTCTCGCCTATGACATCTCTGACCCGAGCACCTGGGAGGCAACATACCATCCGGGAGTCTCGTTTTCAGACACAGAACTGCCTATCTCCTCTCCTTACAATAGAATCCCCTATGACTATGGCCCTATGAGTCTTTTTCCCTCCCTTCTGAACAGCAGTGCCTGCCACGGTGCCATGACCTTGGCAACTGCTGCCCTCCCCTGTTGAGCCATCTCCCCCAACAGTATCCAAAACGATATACCTGTTTTGGAGGGAGATAACTGCAGGGGACACTGCACTGACTTCCTACTCTTTTTCTACCTTTTGGTCACTGTCTCCCTTGGCAATTCTAACCTGCGGTGTAACCAATTCACTAAACGTGCTATCCATGACCTCCTCAGCATCACGGATGCTCCACAGTGAGTCCATCTGCAGCTCCAGAGCCATCATGTGGTCAAACAAGAGCTGCAGCTGGACACACATCTTGCAAGTGTAAGAGTCAGGAACGTCAGCCACATCCCTGAGCTCCCACATCAGGCAAGAGGCACATGCCACGGGTCTGAGGTCCCCTGCCACTGTATGCCTTAACTTTATATCAACTAACTAAAACCAAACAATGCACTTAAATATATGAAAAAGAAAGAGAAAAAATAAAAATCTTACCTTATAGAGTCTTTTTCTTCTGGTTAGAGGATGGGGAGGGGGGCGGGAGGGAGATACTACATGTGCAGTATCTCAGGTTTAGCCGCTGCCCAAATATATACTAAGTGCTTGCCTTCCTGGCACCTTCCTCGCCTCCACATCACCTCCGCTCTGTCTCCCACTGCTCCTGGACAGGAAATTGCATGCAATATTCCAAACGTGGCCCAACCAATGTCCTGTACAGGCGCAATGTGACCTCCCAAACTGAACCATGGTCCCTGGTAGTATGACGCAGCAGTGCTAACCACTGTGTTACTATGCTGCCATAAAATCCTGAAGGTTTTGATTTTTAATTGACAAGAAGGCCTGTTAACATAAGAAAGGTTTTTATTTTTCCAAACTATCTTGAGGCAGGGAGTAATTTGTCACAGCATTTCACTGTTTTCCAGTTTTCTACTACCTACTATTTCAATTACTCCATTATCCTGACACTGTTTGCATTGATGTAAAAGAATATAAATGAGGAGTGAATTACTACCTTTGTAGGTTTAAAAAGAAATCTTCGTGCACTTTGTTTCATATTGAATGGCTACCACAAATTTAAATGCAATTAAGTTACACCAGAGGTGAAAGTCACTTGTCTACAACAACCCAGCATTTTTCTAATCATCCCCCTTTTTTGTAATGCATACACTGTTATTTGCAGTTACAATTTACCCAAGTTACCCAAATATACATGGTCATACAAAGAAAAATTATAAGCTGTGAACAAAGCAGTGTTATTTCAGGTTTGTCCACTTTTATCAATCTCTGCATATGCAATTCATTGATTTATATTAAAATTGTTCAAGTCTTTTAATGACATATATGTGACTTGCTGTTTTCCATTTGTCTACTTTCTACTTGTTATTGGGGTGATGTTACTTCACTGGGGAGTATTGTTCTTGGTCACAGCAAGATGCTCATCTTTCAGATTCATAAAGTCACTTCTGAGTTTATGACTTCCAGAGCATGAAGAGCTGTTGTTGCTAGTTTTTGATTTGAATGAAGGTTGCTTCTTGATTCACACCTTAATATTGTAGCAGCGAGCTTGTGTGGATGTAAAAACCTTGCTGAATACTTCACAAATCCAACACATTGTTGCATGACGTTCACATCCATTGGTTGCTGCAACTCTATCTCTGCAAGCTCTTACCTTGTCAGAATCTGGTTAAATTCCTTTCGTTGTCTGTACAGGACCTAGGCACTTGACTTCAGGCATCTTCAGTTGCATATTTTCATATTTTTTTTCTCATCCTGCATTTTCTTCTGCTGTTCTGTAATGACTGCTTTGTCTGCTCTGCTTTCACATATTTACCATCAGCGGCCAGCATCTCAGTGAATAATTTCTGACCCTTCCTATCCATTCTTCCATTTTCTATGGAAGCCATCGGTTCCTCGAAAACTTGTTTTTGGCTAGTACTTGAGTCAACAGGAACTCTCAGCAGATGTTGGGATAATCTCAAGTTGTCATTTACTTTGAAATGATATTCACCAGAAACACCTCAAAGTCATCTCAAGATGTATGTATCTGTTCAGCTCTCAATAGTTTGTGGCCCACAAAATGCCATAAATCTCTTCAGGCACATTTAGGGTTATTTGTTCAAGCTTCATCTGAGATGAGTGCATTTTGCATGACATCTACAGTTTGGAACTCCAGATCTTCATTCTTACTATTGCATTCAGCTCTCAGATCCATTTGTCCTTTTGAACTCAACAATTACCTTTTTGAAGCTTCATTTTTGTTCCATCACTTTGAGCCATTTCACACACAGCTCATAATTTTGCAAGCACAGATATCTATCGACGTTTCACAATCACTTGATGCTATCCTTCTGCAGTCAATATCATAACAGTCACAAAACATTTATTATTGTTAGACCTGACTATGTTTTACCGTGAAGAGTGATCCATCAGAATCATCCATTAGCCAGCTTTCGGGGCTTGCTTCGCTTCTTTCTGGCCAAACATTTGCCTGTAACATTTTTCAGCTTCTTGCAGTTAGCTTTGCTCATACTGATTTAAAGAAGGTCGGTATAGTTATAGATGTAAAGAAATAGATTGTCTTTTATTTGGTATACTTGAACCTCCTCTACTTCTATCAAAATTATAAAGACTACAATTTTTCAACTCCTTTCAGTTATGAGGAAATGTCATATTGGACTCCAACCATTAACTCTGTTCCTCTCACAATAAATGTTACCATACCTTCAGCATTTTCTGCATTTGCTTCAGATTTCCAGCATCTTTAGTATTCAAATAGGTGGATATTTGATAACTGGTGTTGTCGAAGGATCTTTTTGAATGCTGTTAAATATCTATGACACTCTATGGACATACAGTCCTCAATATTTTAGTGTTTTAACATGTACATCCTGCTCTCTAGTCTTGTACATTCTGCTATACCTTTCTGGAAATGGTTATCTATTTTTCAAACATTTGTACTAGTTTGCCCTTGAATGTCTCCCATCATAATCCAAACCTTTGCCTGTCTTCCCATTAATATATGCTCTAGCTGTTCATTCACAACTTCGAAGACTCTGCATATGTCAATAGTTTTCTTAAGAGTGTATTTTCCGCCTCTCAGCAGATGTGCTCTCATGGTGGGTTCCCTAATATCAAAGACAATCCTATCTCTGCTGAGATCATCTTTCAGTTAGAGTCACAGAGATGTATAGCACGGAAACAGACCCTTTGGTCCAACTTGTCCACGTTGACCATATATCCTAACCTAATCTCCTCCCATTTGCCAGCATTTGGCCCATACCCCTCCAAACCCTTCCTATTCATATACTCATCCAGATACCTTTTAAAGGCTGTAATCGTACCAACCTCCACCACCTTCTCTGGCAGCTCATTCCATACACGCACCGCCCTTTGTGTGAGAAGTTTCCTCTTATGTCTCTTTTATATCTTTCCTCTCTCATCCTAAACCTATGGCCTCTAGTTCTGGACTACCCCCAGCCCAGGGAAAAGACTTTGTCTATTTATCCTATCCATGCTCCTTATGATTTTATAAACCTTTATAAGGTCACCCTTGAGCCTCCAATGTTCCAGGGAATTCAGCTTATTCAGCTTCTCTCTATAGCTCAAATCCTCTAACCCTGGCAACACCTTTGTAAATCTTTTCAGAACCCTTTCAAGTTTCACAACATCCTTCCGATACGAAGGAGACCAGAATTGCACGCAATATTCCAAAAGTGGCCTAACCAATATTCTGTACAGCCACAACATGACCTCGCAAATCTTGTACTCAATACTTTGACAATCAAAGGAAAGTATACCAACCGGCTTTTTCACTATCCTATCTATCTGTATCTCTACTTTCAAGGAGCTATGAACCTGCACTCCAAGGTTGCTTTGTTCAGCAACACTCCCTAGGTACCAATAAGTGTACAAGCCCTGCTGAGATTTGCTTTTCCAAAATGCAGCACCTTACATTTACCTAAACTCCATCTGCCACTCCTTGGCCCTGTGACCCATCTGATCAAGATCAAGATCAGGATCGAGGTAATCTTATTCGCTGTCCACTACACCTCCCAATTTGGGTTATATCTGCAAACTTATTAACTATGCCTCCTATGTTCGCATCTAAATCATTTATATAAATGATGAAAAGCAGTGGACCCAGCACCAACTGTTGTAGCACACCACTCGTCACAGGTCTCCAGTTTGAAAAGCAGCCCTCCACCACCATCCCCTGGCTTCTACCTTTTGAGTCAGTTCTATATCCAAATGGCTAGTTCTCACTGTATTCTAACCTGGCTAACCAGTCTACCATGAGGAACAGTGTTAAATGCCTTACTGAAGTCTATATAGATCATGTCTGCCACTCTGCCTCATCATTCCTCTTTGTTACTTCTTAAATCAATCAAGTTCATGACACATGATTTCCCACGCACAAAGCCATGCTGCTGACTATCCCTAATCAGTCCTTGCCTTTCCAAATACATGTAAATCCTGTCCTTCAGGATTTCCTCCAACAACTTATCCACTACTGATGCATGGACTCAGGATCCACCAGATTTTTCATTCTATCCCAGGGATCAATAGCCTTCCCTGTCTCCCTGAACTTTAATGTTGAACACATACTGTGCTTTGATAAAATCAATATGGGGTTTAACGTATATTTTCCAAAACTTCAAACTTGTTTGTTTGAGTGTTCTGCTCCTTGGTGAGGTCTAGGATTCAATATAGCTAACCAAAATTATCTCCTGTTCTGAAAACAGTATTGCTACACTTAATTGCTTGGTCTTATATAAGATTATAACTTAATCTATAATTAATTTACAGATTTTCTACTGAGAGTGAAAAATGTTAAAATTATGTCCTTTTCATTCACACAGTAATAGAAAGTGGAAAGTTCATAGCCATTCTGACTTACCTAGTGCTTCATAATAGCAGACTGTGGTTTTTAATTTTGTTTTGCATTTTAAATTCACCATAACTCGCTTCACGGTAGCTCCAACACACAACTTCAACTGGATATTTCTGTTATCATGTTTCAAGTGATGACTTTGCCACAAATTAAAGTGAAAGCAAGCTACAGCAGACAAGGAGCTGTACACAATATATAATTACATTTCCTCAAATACACTTACTGTCTAAAAGAGACTTAGTTACCATTATCATATTCTCCATAGTCTTGGCAACTGTTACTATTGCAAACTTGATGTTTGCATTTCTAATGGAAAGTGTCTATGTAAAGTTGTGGATATATGATATTGTGTTGTTTCAATGTTGTGCATGATGTGTCAAACCTCCATCTGCACTGAACAGAATTTCTCATGTTTGAAACAATTCTTTTACAGTTCCTAACATTTTTATGCCTTTGTTATTTTCTTTTAAAGTAATAATATAAATGCAAAATATATAAGAATTAGAAATAATGACTTTATGCAGAATGAACTTCGGACCTGACTTTTAACTCCTGACAGATATCACTTCTGTGGAAGGTGAGGTGAACAGCAAACTCTGGCCCTCACAACCTGTGATCCAAGAGATTTTAATTTTGGCCAACAAATACTTCATAAATAAAAACCAAAAGAACTGTGGATGTTGTAAGTCAAAAACAAAAACAGAAATTACTGGAAAAGGTCAGCAGGTCTGGCAGCATCGGTAGAGAGAAATCAGAGTTAATGTTTTGGGTCCAATGACCCTTCCTCAGAACTCAGACATTCTTTATAAACCCGGGCTAATATATCTTTTTAAGATGCATAGCTTTGTGAAACAAAAATCAATCATTGTTGCATTTATTCCATTTAATGGACTTAATAGCAAGCCTGTATATAGTAGTTTTGTATAAAATATAAGTGCCCATAGAAAATATGCTTAGGTTATAAGATCAGTGATATATTGTGATGGAGTTCGTTTTGTGATTAGGAACTATACCCTCTGAAATCATCTGCTACCTACTTCAATTCAAAACCAGATCACTTCAGGTTAAAACCTTTCATCTTCTACTGCTTTACAGAAAAAAAAATAGAATGGCTAAATTCAATCAGTGACAGTCTTCAAATTGTTTCCCACTAAAAGATGGATGTGATCATGTTGTTGTCTTGTAACCCCTTTAAATCACAGACTGTACTCATCAGTAAAGATCTCTTGCTACTAGTTTGAATTTTTGGCTTCCTTTGTAACACACAGTTTATACTGTTTAGGATTTTGAGAGACCATTACTTTTAAGAACAATACTTTAAAGACACTGCAGTTTATTCAAATTCTTCACATCATTTATATTACTATAGGTAACAAACAACACTCCATCAGCTAGGGCATGAAGAACATTTTTTACAAACCCACCGACTCCCACAGCTACCTGGATTACACCTCTTCCCACCCTACCTCTTGCAAAAATGCCATCCCGTATTCCCAATTCCTCTGCCTCCGCCGTATCTGCTCCCAGGAGGACCAGTTCCACCACAGAACACACCCAGATGGCCTCCTTCTTTAGAGACTGCAATTTCCCTTCCCACGTGGTTAAAGATGCCCTCCAACGCATCTCGTCCACATCCCGCACCTCTGCCCTCAGACCCCACCCATCCAACTGTAACAAGGACAGAACGCCCTTGGTGCTCACCTTCCACCCTATCAACCTTCGCATAAACCAAATCATCCGCCGACATTTCCGCCACCTCCAAACAGACCCCAGCACCAGGGATATATTTCCCTCCCCACCCCTTTCCACCTTCCATAAAGACCATTCCCTCCGTGACTACTTGGTCAGGTCCCTCCGTGACTACTTGGTCAGGTCCATGTCCCCCTACCACCCACTCTCCCATCCTGGTATCTTCCCCTGCCATCACAGAAACTGTAAAACCTGCGCCCACACCTCTTCCCTCACCTCTATCCAAGGCCCTAAAGGAGCCTTCCACATCCATCAAAGTTATACCTGTACATCCACTAATATCATTTATTGTATTCATTGCTCCCAATGCGGTCTCCTCTACATTGGGGAGACTGGGCGCCTCCAAGCAGACCGCTTTAGGGAACATCTCCGGGACACCTACACCAATCAACCACATCGCCCCGTGGCCAAACATTTCAACTACCCCTCCCACTCTGCCGAGGACATGGAGGTCCTGGGCCTCCTTCACCGCCGCTCCCTCACCACCCGACGCCTGGAGGAAGAAAGCCTCATCTTCCGCCTCAGAACAATTTAACCCCAGGGCATCAATGTGGACTTCAACAGTTTCCTCATTTCCCCTTCCCCCACCTCATCCTAGTTCCAAACTTCCAACTCAGCACTGTCCCCATGACTTGTCCGGACTTGTCCGACCTGCCTATCTCCTTTTCCACCTATCCACTCCACCCTCTCCTCCCTGACCTAACACTTTCATCCTCTCCCCCACTCACCTATTGTACGCTATGCTACTTTCTCCCAACCCCCACCCTCCTCTAGCTTATCTCTCCACGCTTCAGGCTCTCTGCCTTTATTCCTGATGAAGGGCTTTTGCCCGAAACATCGATTTCACTGCTCCTTGGATGCTGCCTGAACTGCTGTGCTTTTCCAGCACCACTAATCCAGAATCTGGTTTCCAGCATCTGCAGTCATTGCTTTTACCACCATGAAGAACATAAGTTATGGAATCCTGAATATTGGTAACTTCAAGAAAGATGTCAGATTTGAAGTAAAATAAACATAAGTATTGTTGAAGAAAGTTGTCAAAGCTTTTGATTTGCACTCATAGAGTCATAGAGATGCACAGCACAGAACAAATTCTTTGGTCCAACTCACCCATGCCAAACCTAATCTAGTCCCACTTTCCAGCACCCAGCCCATATCCGTCCAAACCCTTCCTAGTCATATACACATCCAGATTCCTTTTTAAATATTGCAATTGCACTAACCTCTACCACTTCCTCTGGCAGTTCATTCCATTCATATACCACCCTCTGTGTGAAAATGTTGCCTGTTAGATGTCTTTCATATCTTTCCTCCCTCACCCTAAACATATGCTCGCTAGCTCTGGACTGCCCCACCCAGGGAAAAGACTTTGTCTATTTACCCTATCCATGCCACTCATGATTTTATGAACCTCTATGAGGTCACCCCTCAGCCTTTGACGCTCCAGGGAAAACAGCCCCAACCTATTCAACCTCTCCCTATAGCTCAAATCTTCCAAATGTGGCAATGTCCTTGTAAATCTTTTCTGAACATTTTCAAGTTTCATGACATCCTTCCAATAGGAAGGAGACCAGAATTGCATGCAATAATCCAAAAGTGGCCTAACCAATGTCCTGTACAACCGCAACTCCTGTACTCAATGCTCTGACCAATAATGGAAAGCATACCAAACGCCTTCTTCACTATCCTATGTACCTGCAACTCTACTTTCAAAGAGCTATGAACCTGTACTCCAAGGTCTCTATATTCAGCAACACTCTTCAGGACATTTTTAAGTGTATAAGTCCTGCTAAGATTAGCTTTCCCAAAATACAATACCTCACATTTATCTAAATTAAACTCCATCTGTCACTCCTCAGCCCATTGGCCCATCTGATCAAGATCCTGTTGTAATCTGAGGTAACCTTCTTTGCTGTCCACTACACCTTCAATTTTGGTGTCATCTGCAAACTTACTAACCATACCCTCTTATGCTCACATCCAAGTCATTTATATAAATGATGAAAAATAGCGGACCTAGCACTGATCCTTTGGCACTCCACTGGTCACAGGCCTCCAGTCTGAAAAACAACCCTCCACCACCACCCTCTGACTTCTACCTTCAAGCCAGTTCCGTATACAAATGGCTAGTTATCCCTGTATTCCATGAGGCCTAACCTTGCTAACCAGTTTCCTAATCTTCTTGAATGCCTTACTGAAGTCCATATAGATCACATCTACCGCTCTGTCCTCATCAATCCTCTTTGTTACTCATCACGATAATTCACAAGAATTCCAATTTAAGGGGCTACAGCAATAGATTTGGTTCTGCAAATGTACCACATTTCTAGGATAATCCTGAGTGTGTGAAGAATTACACTGACAACCAATTTCGGATTGTTAGTTGGTCTCATAGTGTGTTGCATCTCCATGCACTGTATTCATAAAAATGATGCTGTTCTTTGTAGAAGGAAAGAACATAAACATGCACTGGGCCTGTTCTAACTCAACAAAATGGGTGCCAATCACTTGCCATGCCTTGACCTGCCTGATTGGGAATTTACATAACTGTCAATTATAATTAATTGATCCATTCTCCATAGCAATGCCTCCACCAATCAAACTCCAACTGCTAACCAATCAACATCGTCATCTCATAGTATAAATGTTAGTTTTCCCCTTAGATTGATACTTTTGTGACTTTCTTGTTTACAAAACATAACATTTTCGACAATGTTTAAGTTCTACACCACCAGACAGTATTTAAAGTAAGCGTAAGATAGTTCCTACATGGTCAAAGCACAACTTCCCTAATTTTATTTTTAAGGCACGGAAAATAGAGCTGAGAAAAGCCATGGAATGAATGTTTCTTGGGATCGCATTCTAAATAAGAGCGCTGTCTTAACACAAGTCGGGTTTTGAACCTTCTCAAATATGCACACAGATAAAGCATACTGAGTTCACTTTGAATGTGTACTGATGTGCCTGTGAATGTTACATCTCTATGCAAGTAAGCTGTAAAAACCTTTTGCTGGATTTTTGAAAACTTTTGCACACAACAGGAAATTCACAAAAGTACCAATCTAAGGGGAAAAGTAACATTTATACTATGAGACGATGATGTTGATTGGTTAGCAGTTGGAGTTTGATTGGTGGAGGCATTGCTATGGAGAATGGATCAATTAATTATAATTGACAGTAAACTGCCATGCATTAATGTAAATTTTCAATCAGGCAGGTCAAGGCATGGCAAGTGGTTGGCACCCATTTTGTTGAGTTAGAACAGGCCCAGTGCATGTTTATGTTCTTTCCTTCCACAAAGAACAGCATCATTTTTATGAATACAGTACATGGAAATGCAACACACTATGAGACCAACTAACAATCCGAAATTGGTTGTCAGTGTAATTCTTCACACACTCAGGATTATCCTAGAAATGTGGTACATTTGCAGAACCAAATCTATTGCTGTAGCCCCTTAAATTGGAATTCTTGTGAATTATCTTGATGAGCAACAAGGAAGATTGATAAGGGCAGAGCAGTAGATGTGAACTATATTGTCTTCAGTAAGGCATTCGACAAGGTTCCCCATGGGAGACTGGTTAGCAAGGTTAGACCTCATGGAATACAGGGATAACTAGCCATTTGTATACGGAACTGGCTTGAAGGTAGAAGTCAGAGGGTGGTGGTGGAGGGTTGTTTTTCAGACTGGAGGCCTGTGACCAGTGGAGTGTCACTGCTACCCTTGCTATTTTCTCATGTTAAGAGAGATAATATAAATATTGCCACATCAGGTAAAGATCATCTGCTCAAGGTAAATTCACATCATCAACTATGCTGGAAGGTATAGTGAATGAATGGTAGGAACTGTGCAGATCATCCACTCCTTGATATTTTAGAAATATATCCTTTGTAAATTTCAAAGTCATTCATGTTTTGACCATCTTCCTTCAGTTGTTGGATAGCTACCCACAGATTTGATCAATTTGCATCGGGTTGCTGAACACAAACCATTGAAGTAAATTATATATGCTTGTTTGCTTTGTGTGGTTAAATCAAAATATAACACTGTTGTCCCTTAAGAAACGATTGGTTGTAAAATGTAAGGATTGGTGAATTAATGTGGATTAAATGGTCATCTTCATCGATCATTTTTTTGGTGATCATCAGTTGGCTGATTGGTGTTGAGTTTATGAATTTGAGAAATTCATATGAATTAGGAACTATAACAATCCCAAGGTCAATTCCTGAAGTAACTCATTCCAACTCTATCCTGAAATATCAATCAAACAAGACATTATTTTCTACCCACCACCCAGTTCAAAGATTGAGAAGACTTATTCACAAGTTCCATACCTGGAATTTAAAGGTGCTGAGTATAATTTTGATCCATTTGAAGTTTAGATCCAAATTTGGAATATACTTACATCACCTGTTTGCTTACAATAATGATGGAGTTCAGCACATGGGTGCAAAAGAAAAGGTTGGAATATTTGCAAATGTCATCAGACAGAAGTGTTGAGCATATGAACCAATTCTATTTCCTCCCATTGTTTTTAGCATCACAGCTATCAGTCTTCAGCTAGTTCAATTAATTCCATCTTGCATCAAGAAAAACCAAGAGGCACAGGAGACTATGGGTACAAACAATATTCTAGCAATAGTACTGAAGATTTGTGCCCCAGAATTAGCTGTGCCCTTAACAAAGCTTTTCCAGCTACAACTTTGGAATCTGCCCAACAATGTGAAAAATTCTCCATGTCCTGTTCACAAAATGAAGGGCAATCTAATCTGGCCAATTACCATTGCTCTTGTCTATTTCTGGCAATTAGCAAAATAATGAAGGATGTTGTTGACAATGTTATCAAGTAGCTCTCAGTCAGTAATGGTATGCTCACTGTTACTCAGTTTGGGTTCTGCCAAGCCAACTCAGCTCCTGACCTCATTAACACCTTTGGCTTAAATGTAAAAGTGAAGTGAAAGTAATTGTCCTTGAAACCACAGCAATATTTGACAGAGTGTGGCATCCATTCGGAAGTCAATGAGAATCCGGTAAAACACTACACTGGTTGGATTCCTATCTAAGAAAAAGGAAGATGGTTGTGGTTATTGGAGGTTATTCATCTCAGCCCAGGAAGTTTCTGTGGCAGGTCCTCAGGGTAGTGTCCTCGGTCCAACCATCCTCAGCTTTATCATCAATGACCATCCCTCCAATCTTTTTAAAATAAGCTTGCGCAGTATTTGGCACAATTCACAAGTCCTCAGGTACTGAAGAAGCTCATATTCATATAAAACAAGAATTGGATAACATCCAGGCTTGGGCTGACATATGTTAAGTTACATTTTTATTATGCAAGTATTGGGCAATGACTATTTTTATCAAGAGAAAAACTTAACCATCTTTCCTTGACATTCAATGCCATTACCATTATTGAATTCCTCAGTGTCAACATCTCGTGGATTACTACTAACCAGAAAGTCTATTGCACTAGCCATGTACATCCAGTGACTCCAAGAAGTCAGACTCTGGGAATTCTTTGCTGAGTGATTTGTCTCTTAATGTTCTAAAGTCAATTCACCAAACACAATATATAAATTAGGAATGTGATAGAATACTCACCTCGTGCCTGGGTGAGTGCAGCCCCCACAACGCTCATGAAGCCTATCACAATCTAAGAGAATGTAGCTTTGATCAACACTCATCCACCAATAGAAGTATTTACCCATTCTACCATTAATGCATAATGACAACAGTCTAGATTAGAGTGGTGCTGGAAAAGCACAGCAGGTCAGGCAGCATCCAAAGAGCAGGAAAATCAACATTTCGGGCAAAAGCCCCTCATAAGGAATGGGCTTTTGCCTGATGAAGGGCTTTTGCTCGAAACGTCGATTTTCCTTCTCCTCGGATGCTGCCTGACCTGCTGTGCTTTTCCAGCACCACTCTAATCTGATCTCCAGCATCTGCAGTCCTCACTTTTGCCATAGTGACAATTGTATATATCATCTACACGTTTCACTGCAGAAACTCAGCAAGACATCTGTAACCGTACCTTCCAAACCGGTACTTGAAAGACAAGGGCAGTAAATATTATTGCCTTCAAGTTCCCCTCCAAATCGCACACCACGCTGATTTGGAAATATGTTGCAATTCCTTCCATTAAATTATTAGACACTCTTCCCTAACAGCACCAAACAGGGTGTACCTACAGTGTATGGATTCAGCATTTCAGGAAGATGGGTCACTACTATCTTCTCATGACAGTTTGGGAGAAGTGACAAATGCTGGCCTAGTCAGCACATCCCACATCCTCAAAATTCCAAGATTCTAAGATGGCACCATAAGTATCTAAAGCAACATATCAAAAACAGGTGTTTCATTCTATTTTACAGAAACACATGAACTGAAAAAATAAATTCAGAAGCTTATTGCTCTTATGAAAATACAGTTTAAAGGCAATTACTTCTTTCATTATTGTTTTGACTACATCGTGGTGAGTGGAAGAATTAGTGAGCTGAAATCTATCATCAAAAAGACGCTTGTGAATTTTTGCTATATAATAGGATGCAAAAAGTGTATTCAATTGTGCAGCCAATATGAATAAATTGTCTTTAAGTCAGTTTACTTGTGATGGTTCATTAAAGTTTATCAAAATAATATGGTGGTTGATTTAATCTCAATACACTGGAGTAAACTTTTTGCATTGTTTGTTCAAAGGTAGGCATGTTAGAATGGCTAAGTGATTTTTTTTTAAGATGACCAAGTATTTGTACCTGTGCAATCACGTTTCAGTAATAAATATGGCTCATACACTACTGAACTCTGAATGTCTGAATAAATATTTCTTGCTAACTATTGGGATTTTGGTTAATTACTTGCATTATTAGACAGAATAATGAAGATAAGGATTAGGTACCTTAGGTAGAATGCTGCCATTAATCCTATGTTAGTACAGGGCTTTTTTAGTAGCTTGTGGTAAAGAATGAACCATGAACAAGTTAGCAGATGAGGTGCTTAGCTTAAGTAACAGGATAAGGGTTTATTTTATCTTAATAACCACGTGCAGGTTACGTTGTACAGATGGTAATGTGAGGAAAAGAAGCTATGTCGGTCTCCAACTACGTATGTCTTATTCAGGTCAATACTGCCTGATATTCCACCAGTGTTATATACCAGAGTGGGGAGGGCTTCAGCCTAGCTCAGATTAGTCCTTTTGTATTCATTCACTTATACAACAGCATCAAAATTCAGACATTAATTTTATCTCACACATTCACAATAACATCTGATTGTAACTTTGTGCATTGGTGGAAAACAGGAGGTAGCAGATAATCTATCCATTACCGATTCAAATAGGACAGTGTGTAGAACAGGCATTAGATCTGCTACCAGAAGATAATTTTATTAGAACAACTAGAATGTGAGGTAACAGACCTTCTGTCCATTATTGATACATTGACATTAATGAAAAAGAAACAGGGCAATAGACAGAACAGGTCTTTGAATTGCTTTCACCTTCTTTTTTATCTTGGCCAGAAGTTAAAATTAGTCCTTATTAACACTCATAAAATACCAATCAATATCAATGAAACTGAGTAAAATAGATTACTTTCAAAATAAGACTTGGCAATGTGGTTTTGAATATATTCAGGATGGAAAGAACCTTGTCCCAGAGATACTGGGCAGACAATAAACCACTTCTGAATTGAAATCACTTTTGCAATGTAGTTAGATTTAGTTTTCCAACAATATGGAAATAGGCCCTTCAGCGCAACAAGTCCACACCAACCCGCTGAAAAGCAACCCGTTCAGACCCATTGCCCGACACTATATTTAACCCTGACTAACGCACCTATCAATATGGGCAACTTAAAATGGTCAATTTAACTGACCTGCACGTCTTTGGATTATGGGAGGAAACCGGAGCACCCAGAGGAAACCCACGCAGACACAGGGAGAATGTGCAAGTCCCACACAAACAGTCGTCCGAGGCAGGAATCAAACCCGGGTCCCTGGCGCTGTGAAGCAGCAGTGCTAACCACTGAGCCACCGTGCTGCCCCCAATTTAAACAAATGTAAATGTTGAAACATAGAAAATATGAGCAGGGGTAGGCCATGTGGCCTTCGAGCCCTGCTCCACCAGTCAAAATGATTATGGCTGATCATCCAATTCAGTATCCTTTCCCTGCTTTCCTCCATATCTTTTAAACTTACAAACAATGTCTAACTCCTTCTTGAAAACATTCAATGTTTTGACCTCAACTATTTTTATGGCAAAGAATTCCACAGGCTCACCACTCCCTCGGTGAAGAAATTCCTTCTCATTTCAATCCCAAATGGCCTACTTCAGATCCTTAAATGGTAGCTCCTGCAGTAAGGTGAGGATTATGGTATTTACCCCATCCAGGCCTCCTAGACTTTTATAGGTTTTTATGAGATCCCCTTCATTCTTCCAAACTTCAGTGATTTTAGACCTAACCAATCTAACCTCTCATCATAATCAGTTCTGCGATCCTCACTATCAATCTAGTAAAACTTCACTGCATTCCTCCTATTTCCAGAACATCCTTCCTCTAATAAGGAGACCAAAGTTGCACACAATACATAATGTGTGGTCTCAGCAAAGCCCTGCACAATTTCAGCAAGCTGTCCCTACTCCTGTGCTCAAATCCCCTCTCTCTATGAAGGACATTGCCTTTTTCACTTGACAAAAGATCAGTTAGACTCGAAACGTCAGCTCTTTTCTCTCCTTACAGATGCCGCCAGACCTGCTGAGATTTTCCAGCATTTTCTCTTTTGGTTTCAGATTTCAGTATCTGCAGTAATTTGTTTTTTTTGCCTTTTTCACTGCCTGTTGCACCTGCATGCTTACTTTCAGTGACGTGTGTACAAGGATATACAGATCTCATTGCAGCTCCCTTTCCTAATCTATCACCATTCACGTAATCATCTGCCTTCCTGTTTTTGTTACCAAAGTGGATAGCCTCACATTTATACATAATATGCTTCATCTGCCATGTATTTGCCCACTCACTTAGCTTGTCCAAATCACACTGAAGCATCTCTATGTTCTCCTCACAGATTTCCCTCCCAGTTTTGAAATCTTCTGCAAACTATTAATATATAATGTTATTAACTGGGGTCCAAGCACTGACTCCCCCCTGTCTTCCATTGGCCACTGCCTTCCTCGAGGAAGAAGACTAATTTATTCCTACTCTTTGTTTCCTGTCTGCCCAACCAGTTCTCTATCCATGTTAGTACACTACCCCCAATCCCATGCATTTAAATTTTACATACTAATCTTTTGTGTGGGACCTTATCAAATACTCTCTGAAAGTTCAAGTAAACTATTAGCTCCCCCTAATCAACTCCATTCATTACATCCTTGAAATATTCCAGTGGAATTATCAAGCGTGATTTTCCGTTTGTTAATCCATGCTCTGTCTGATCCTGTTATTTTTTTCCAAGTGCTTTGCTATTAAATCTTATATAAAATACTCTGGTATTTTCCCTACTATCAATGTCAGACTGTTTTCTCTCTACCTTTGTTTTTAAATAGTGGTGTAACATTAGTTATCCTTCAATCCATAGAAACTGTACTAGCTAATGTTTACACAGCAAGTGTCCACATATAGCATGGTAAATGCAATACATTTGTAACATTAAACTTGCTGAGTGTTTGCACTGCTACTCCTGTTCTAAGTTAGATTAGCAGATCCTAGGACATGAAAAGACACTTATAACATCACTGTCACCCAAGTCATATCTTCCCTCAGCATGCTGCTTTGTTCAGGAAATAAGCCCTCCATCCTCTTTCAGTCTTGATGGAATGTAAGATTGCATCTAAATAAAGGATAAAACTTTGCTCCGCTTTCATCTTATGTTCTAATTGTCTCCCATCCACCTTCCTATGTTTAAGTAGATGCACAGATGTTTAGCCACCAGATCATTCAAGACATTAATCATAGAGGTATTACTAAAATATCAAATGAATACAACAGATATATTTTTGTAATGCTACCAGTGTTCTAACATGCTATGCCTTAGTGTAGACAAGAGCGAGCTATGGAATCACAGATATGCCAACTCAAGAGCATGCTTCTGTTAACATCAGAAATCAAATTAAGGATTACTGAATGCACTGTTACAAGAAACTATGATGTCCAAAGAAAAGCTTCCCTTTAGTCTTGAGCAGAAGCCACTTTACAGGGATTACATAATTGCTGTGAATAAATAGTCAATGAAAACATTTGATTTGTAGAGTGGACGTCTGATTCAAGATCAGAGACTATAATCAAGGTGCTATGTTCAGTCCCTGCATTAAATGGATGTACTGCACCCACACAAAACCTACTGAGCCAAATAGCAAATGCGTTAAGTACCAAAAGAGCTGTACACTGAATTAGGGATCCAAATACAGATGCTGCTTGACGACAGCAAAAATGTTGTTGGCCCATCTCAGATGTTACCTCAGAGTTCCTGTGGAAAAAATGTTGTCCCTGGATGACACATCTAAGTGTTTGAGATTGCATGAAAGAGCTGGCTTTCAATCAGATTAAGTTGAATGTTCCCGAGGGAGATTTTGAGGACTCCAGGATAAATGGGAAGATATTGCCTTGAAAATGGAACAAAAATCAGTTGTACCATGAGGACAATGCCCTTACAAATCATGCACTACACTCTTCACGTATGCAAATTGTAATCCTTGTGTTATGAAGATGCTATATATCGCATTTCTTTGAAGATTCATGTTTTCATGGATTGTGCACAGTTGCTTATTTGGGTATCTGATCATTTTTTAACAGACCACAGAAAGGATAGTGGAACATCTTTTTTTTCAGTCATTTATAGAGTCATACAGCACGGAAACAGATCCTTTGGTCGAACTCATCCATGCTGAATCAGTTTCTCAAACTAGACTAGTCTCACTTACATGTGTTAGGCCCATATCCCTCTAAACCTTCCTATTCATGTACCAATCCAAATATATTTTAACCGTTGTAATTGTACCTGCATCTATCACTTCCTCTGGCAGTTCATTCCACACATGAAATATCCACTGAATGAAAAAAATGTTCCTCAGGTCCCCTTTAAAGTTTTCTACTTAAAAATATGCCCCCTAATTTTGAACTCCCCCACCCTTGGGGAGAAATAAAAACCCTTTGCTATTCACCTTATCTATGTCCTTCATGATTTATAAACGTCTATAAGGTCATTCCTCAACCTCTTATACCCCTGTGAAAAAGGTCCCAGCCTATCCAGTCTCTACTTATAACTCAAATCCTCCAGTCCCAGCAACATCTTGGTAAATGTTTTCTCAAGCCTCTCCAATTCAATCATATCCTTCCTATAACAGAGTGACCAGAACTGCACACAGTACAGAACTACCTTGGTTATCCGGACATCAATTATCCGAATTTCGGATTATTTGAACAAGATCTCAAGGTCCCTGTAATACAGGTCCCATATGAAGAAGTTCACTAACTCACAATGAGTCAAGCATTTCAATGGTGGGCTGACGGTAAAATATTCACTCCCCACCCACCCCCCCCCGATGAAGTTATTTTTCTCAATGCCTGAAATCATGTCAATTTCCCCCTCCTCTCACCCCGCATTATTATTTTCAACTAGTTCTAAAGATAGTTGGTTTCTTGTTTTTCAGCTCTCTGGTGGCTGGTTAAACCAGCTGGCGAATCTTGAAAAGTGAAATTTTGTTATTGTTATTTTTGCATCCATTAAAACTATCTGTCGAATCTTTCAACATTCCCCCTCCCCTCATCCCAAAGTTGAGGGAAACAAAAGCTTGTTATTTCTGGTCATGCAATTTCAATAACTCTCCTTCCGTGGTTCAATTCCCACTTGACTCCCTGGTGTGGAAATCACTGCAAAGTGAGCCTATGCGTTTACAGAGCAAATTGTAGTGAGTTAGCACAAGTGAAAAAGAAAAGGAGGAAAACTTGACAGGAGGAAACACAAAGAAAACATTACCTCCCCCCTCAAAAGCAATTGATGAGAGGACAGAAACTGAAGTCAGCAAAATATCTTTCCTCTCTTTCTCATTTTCCCCCTGTATTTTGCACCTCTCTCTCTCTCTCTCTCTCTCTCACTCACATTCTCTCTCAGGGCTTGGTGGTCAATGAGGAGGGAGGGACCACACTTGGTCAGTCTGGAAAGCGGGACAACAAGGAACAGAAAGATGCTGCCTGCTGTCAAGAACCAGGATAAAACCGAGGAAAATGCCAGCGAAAAATTTCACAGAGTTCAGTCAAATTCTAGCTAAAAAGTGATCTATTTGTAAAATATCATGAATGTTTCAGCAATATCCAGTGTTCGTATACTTATATCAATAGAATGAAATAAAATCTCTGTAAACATGCTTTTTTACATAATTATGTTCAGTATAGCTTCCTTTGTTCACAATCAGATCAGTTATCAGAACAATTAGATATCCAAACAAAATACTCCCCGATTATTCCAATAATCGAGGTTGTTCTGTACTCCAAAAGTGGTCTCACTAACATCCTGTAGAACCTTGACATGATATCCCAACTCCTATATTCAAAGGTCTGAGCAATGAAGGCAAGTGGGCTAAATGTCCTCTTAAATACCCTGTGTATATGTGACACAACTTTCAAAGAGCTATGTACCTGTACCCCAAGGTCTCTCTGCTTGACAACTGCATCCAGGCTTCTATCATTAACTGTGTAAGTTCTGCCCTTGCATGTTTTATTAAAATGCAATACCTTGTATTTACCTAAATTGGACTCCATCTGCTACTTCTAAGCCCATTGGCTCAGTTATAGAGTCATAGAGATGTATAGCATGGAAACAGACTCTTCGATCCAACTCGTTCTTGCCAACCAGATATCCTAAATTAATCTAGTCCCATTTGCCAGCACATGGCCCATATCCCTCTAAACGCTACCTATCCAAATACCCACCCAAGTGCCTTTTAAATGTTGTAATTGTATCGGCTTCCACCACTTCCTCTGGCAGCTTGTTCCTTACAAGCACCACCCTTTGTGAGAAACTGGTGTCCATTAGATCCCTTTTAAATCTTTTCCCTATCACCTTCAACCAATGCCGTCTAGTTTTGGACTCTTCTAATGTGAGGGAAAAGACCTTGTGTATGTGCCCTATCCATGCCCCTCATGACGAATATCGCTTTGTAATATTAGATAACCTTCTTCACTATTGACCAAGCCACCAATTTTGGTGTCATCCGCAAACCTTCTCATCATACTAAAGTTAATTGCTTGAACCTATTTACTAGGAGAAAGTGAGGACTGCAGATGCTGGAGATCAGAGCTGAAAATGTGTTGCTGGAAAAGCGCAGCAGATCAGGCAGCATCCAAGGAGCAGGAGAATCGACGTTTCGGGCATGAGCCCTTCTTCAAGAATTCTTGGGGTTCAGGTACATAGCTCTTTGAAAGTTGTGTCACATATACACAGGGTATTTAAGAGGACATTTAGCCCACTTGCCTTCATGGCTCAGACCTTTGAATATAGGAGTTGGTTTATCATGTCAAGGTTCTACAGGATGTTAGTGAGGCCACTTTTGGAGTACAGAACAACCTCAATTTTTGGAATAATCGGAGAGTATTTTGTTTGGATATCTAATTGTTCTGATAACTGATCTGATTCTTTTCAGGAATTCCTGAAGAAGGGCTCATGCCCGAAACTCGATTCTTCTGCTCCTTGGATGCTGCCTGACCTGCTGCACTTTTCCAGCAACACATTTTCAGCTCTGAACCTATTTACTGTAAACCACCTGATTATGGATGTCAATCATTTCAGTTTGCATGGATATTGTCCAACTGGGTCCAGTTGGGTGTATGGCCTACTGGGATAGAGAAACTAGAGAACTCAACCCAAAGCAAAATATTCTGATGCTGATAATCAGAAATATAAACAGAAAGGGCTGGAGAAACTCAAAAGATCAGGCAGCATCTGTGGAGAGAGAAAGAGAGCTATTGTTGTGTACCTAATATGAATTTTCTTCAGAACTCTTCTCCCTGTCGGTCTTCCAATTGCTTGAGGAGTACATTGAGAAAATCTATTCTTCGAAATCTAGAGAATCAGGTTAGTTTGGTAGCAACGTCGTGCTATTTTATAATTCTGGTCTTGTATCTCCAGGCATCAGATATCTGGAGTAAATTGGATTAATTTGCATTCTTTTTATTTCTATCAGCTCATTATGTTTGTGGATTTAAAAATATTCTCAGGCACCATTTAGTACATTACATTTATTTTAGGTTTGCTATCATTTAATAAAAAGTTTTGCATCATTTCATATGTGACCCATTCATTCTCAGGATATCTTATAATTCAGAAACTTTATTGATTTTACTCAGAAGATAGAACGTTCAAGCTGATATTTACTACAAATGCCTGAAGGCATATTGTTCCATTTATACAATAGTTTCTGATATTACAAGTATATGACAACTGTATTTTAGCTGAATTTAATGCAGTTAGTTGTTATCATAGCGATGGTTAAAAGTCAGTGTGCCAGGTCTTTCCATTTTGTATTTTAACAGCTTACTGTTTTACACAAATATTGAACTATGACTTAACTTCTATACTTCTTACTGATCATTTACTAAATATAAAATCCGAAGCCAGCTACTAAACATAATCCACATACACTAGTTGTTTGAAATTTGCTTTTTTAAATTAATGCACATTTCAAATTTCTTTTGTAACTTCATTATTACTAATTTGAGTGGAATTGTTCTCAGCACATAAATGTATGACTGCTCACTGTGTTTAATATGCAGTTCTTTTATCTTCCTTTTTAATGGAGGCACCAATTTATTTATTCAAATTGTCTTATATCTCTATGAATTTGGCACAATAAAGAATTACACAGGAGCATATTAAGTATTTGTATTGTATAATTATCTCTCTTTTGAGCTTCCTGCTATTTCATTAGAATGTTTAGAATTTGCAAAATTATATTCATCCTTGTATTTAACAAGCTGTGCAGTTTTTAAAAAAGATTTTGCATGTCCTTCTGCTGTGTAAATTGTGATTTAATTGTTTCTGAACAAGTACAGAGATCAGGAGCTGGAATGAATGTGCCAAAGAGGTTACATTGAGGGAGAAGAGTGAGAAGCAAGGAGGACATATGAGATACAGGCCTTGGGTAAGGATTGAGAATAGGTTTTAATTCAAGGGATTGGATTTGATGTTAGAGGCAACCAT